>NC_087323.1:2296875-2600750 GCF_037043105.1 Vanessa tameamea
CATATCTAGGATGGTATATATTTCGAATGCTTCCGAAACTATGTAACTTGTATATTTGTTTAATCTTCTCAGCTAAAAATGGCTCATATATGTCATAATGAATCTCAACTGATGAATCTAAGTTAAGCTCAGGCAAGCACCACCTAATTTTCACGTGCTTAATTTGTTTATATTAATTCATCTCTTGATCAAAAAAATCCTGCATAATATGTCTAATTTCAATAAAATTCCTCATTTGAATTCAACAATTTTGGCAAAAACAACATTGGGGCAACATGATGAAATTAGCTCTAAACCTTATCATCAAAGTGACAGGAGCCCTTAGCCATAGACATTAACAGGACTTTTACTTTAAATTACCAATACGACCCAGTGGTTAGAACACGCAATGGTTAGTATTTCTTGTAATAGAGTCAAAAGGGCTACGTGTTATTCATACAGTCAGTTTATCAGTTAGGAAAAAATATGTCTTAAAATCAATTGACATACTACTTGATATTAATAAAAATTCTAAATGTAAGTTTATTCTTTGTGCTTTCTCATACTCTAAATTTCTAACGATAGCACAAAATAAATATATTTATATCATCCTCCTGCCCTTATCCCAATTTTACTTGGGGTCGGCGCAGCATGTCTTCTTCTTCCATACTTCTCTGTCGGACGTCATCTCACTAGTAACATTCTTTCTAACCATATCGTCTTTCACACAATCCATCCATCGTTTCTTGGGTCGTCCCCTACCTCTATATCCATCCACATCCATTTTCATAACCTTTCTCACAACATGGTCCTCATTCCTCCGCATAACATGCCCATACCAAGACAGCCGGTTTCCAGATAGCTTCTCGGTTACCGGTGCTACTTTCAAACTTCCTCTTATGTGCTATGTTATGTAAAAATAAATATATTTATAATTTAAACCAATTACTACACAGCATGACATGCCGTCATAGTGACATATTTATTAATTTTGACATCAATAAATTCATATTTAATTTTAAGCTGACAAAGGATACAATGTACCTGCCAATTAAATGTAAACGACATATACCTACATTGTTAGCTTATAATATATTCGATCCAATTGAAGATACTACAATTTAAAAAAATATTATACCCTTGATTAGTAGTTGTGCTACTAACAATAATAAATTAAAAAACTAGAATAAACAATAAGACAACGGTTAAGCACTGTAAATATATTATTAATATTGTACATCAGAATATCCAGAGCTTATCCAGCAAAGAAAATGAAATAGAATTATTTTTAAAGTACTTCAATTTTGACATATTTTGTATAACAGAACATTGTATCTTGTTACATCAACTACCACCTAGTATTAACAATTATAAATTGTCAAGTGCGTTCTTTAGAAAATCAGCTAAACATGGAGGATCATTAATATACACAAAGCAGAATATAAACTGTAAAGACCGAAAAGACATTGTCGATCTTTCCATAGAGCGCACTATTGAATTGTCACGTGTGGAACTCGAGTATACTATAGCAATGTCCGTGTACCGACCTCCACAATCAGATTTTAGCCTATTTGAATGTGTGCTAGAGGATGCCCTTAAGCGTGTTTGTACTGGGCGAAAGAATGTTGTTATTTGTGGAGATTTTAACATTGATATTTTAGTGCAATCTTCCATAAGTACAAGGTTCATAAATTTATTTCAGTCATTTAATCTAAATAAAATGATTTCTGAACCTAAAAGTAAAGAATATCAGCTACTTCCGCAAACTTCAGTGGAGCACCCATATATATGCCCTAGCAGGGAAACTAAGTAGTGCCATTTATGCAATAAAAACAATAAGAAAACTCACGGACTATTTTAGTAATTTTCACAGTCTTATGTCATATGGAATGTTAATATGGGGTAATGCAGCAGATATTGAAATAGTATTTATTCTGCAGAAAAGAGCTATCCGAACTATTTACAATATTAGCTCTAGGACATCATTACGCGAAAAATTTAAAGAAATAGGTGTATTAACGGCTGCTTCACAATATATTTATGATAATATAATGTTTATACAGAAGAATATACAAAAGTATTCCATAAAAACTGATATACATACTATTAATACAAGAAATAAGAATAAACTTGTAACCCCTACTTTCCGTTTGCATACGGTAAAGAGAACGTTTTTGAGCAATGGTATACGCATATATAATAAGATACCGGGAAATGTAACCAATTTACCATTTACGAAATTTAAAAAGTTTATTAAGACTAAATTAATAAATAAGTCCTATTATTCATTAAAAGAGTACTTTTTAGAAAAAAACGCCTGGATTTAGGCTCGGGTTCCATCACTGGGCACTAATTATTGTAAAAAAACAGCATTGTAAATCTGTTTATTTGAAAAGAGCAACTAAGCGAGTTTCTTGCCGTTTATATTTTAATATTGACGATTCAAAAACGCTTCGTTGTGAAGCTTACTTGAATAAACTTGATTTGATTTGATTTACAAATAACACCCAATAAACGTCTACTTTAAATTTTTTTACATCGGAGTTTTTATTAAATACCAAACAAATACTCGTCTCACTATTAATGTAGATGATATTGTGTAATCAATAAATAATGCTTGTTTGTCGTAGTATTGTCATAAGATTATCCGTATATCATAATTACAAAATAATAAATTCATTAATAGCCTTTATTCTCACTAATAAAGAGTATATAAGCTGAATCGAAGCTATTTCACTACGGATGTTGGAAATCATAGTCTATGAGTACGAGTACTTTGGCAAAATTACCATTTTTTCACTTCACTTCATTTCTAAAGATGAATGATGTTATAGACGAATTAAACATAAATCACATTGATTTAGATCCACGTGTAATATCCATCAGCTCTCCAAAAAATGCTGAAGCGTAAAGTAATATAAAAAAAAATTAACGACATTAAATATCGAGAATACTGGTTTTAAAATAAAATTAATCTTTTATTATTGCGAGTTATTTATTAGTTTTAATTAAAAACAAAAACCAATTAGTACGAAACGGACTCGCTTGAAGAGGGCTTCGTACCATTGCGATGTAAAATAAATGTATTTTACATTTAAGCAAAGATTGCAATTAGAAATATTGCCATGAAAAATAAAATGTAACGAATAGAATACATTTCAGAAACATTTCAGATTCACGCACTTATCTTCTCGATGTAAACGTAAGTAAGCCAGTGAGTGTGAGTAATAAGAGGGTATGCAGAAAGTTGCAGGAACCGGCTCATTGTGAGAGGGAGAGAAACAGTGCTCCTGTTTCTCTCTTAGGAAGCAGTCCAGCGGTTACACCAACAATAGTATCTAATGTTGCTGCTAAATATTTTTTAAGTAAAAAACGGCTCTTCTTCACTTCGAAGCCATCATGATGATAACGCGTATCATCAATGCCCTCGTTCCTAATGGTCGGAGATGTCAATCAAATCCAATACATTGCTACAATCTAATATACTCGTATATCTGCCCAATTTTTTTGTCAACCATCACACAAGAACCGATACAATACAGATGCCCAATATATGTAACGTACTGTTTGAGTTAAGTTACTGGATATAATTCCATATAGTAGTAATCCGATCCCCAAGACCCTTTACAGTGTAAGACCCTTTACAGGCAGACAGAGTTTCAGGATCAAGATATGGTAACACTCTCATAATAAATGACTCTAAAGGACTAGATTTAAGATTTATTTGAAGACGATGGCTGTCTTGTAAGCTAGTCGAAAGCCACATCTGCGCGATAGGGTATTCCATGCATTGGTTGCAATATCTTGTCATGCTAAAAACTTCATATTTTACTTCAATCACTGAACGAATCGCTGGTCTGGATGACGCTGATTGGTTTTTAATACAACAATCTTATTGATTTTATACATACACGTACATAAAAACATAAACATAATCAGCCTGTAAATTTCCCACTGCTGAGCTAAGGCCTCCTCTCCCGTTGAGGAGAAGGTATGGAGCATGTTCCACCACGCTGCTCCAATGCGGGTTGGTGGAATACACATGTGGCAGAATTTCGTTGAAATTAGACACATGCAGGTTTCCTCACGATGTTTTCCTTCACCGCCGAGCACGAGATGAATTATAAACACAAATTAAGCACATGAAAATTCAGTGGTGCCTGCCTGGGTTTGAACTCGAAATCATCGGTTAAGATGCACGCGTTCTAACCACTGGGTCATCTCGGCTCTTACATACACGTATACTAAAATAATTATGAATATCATTAATAATATTACGAAATATATAAATATTAACTTTCACAAATATGTGATTTAGGCCCTCAGTAAGATATATCACAAGAATAGATTGACAGATCATTAAGATTGTTTATTAAGTACTGGAACCTAAATCAGAAATTATAATGCTATTTTACATTTTAACTCCAGCAACATTTAGTTTCTGAAACGCTTATCAAAGTCAGATTTACTAAACTGAGTAAGGGACGTTTATTGGTCGTCTATCTTAATTGGTAATCGACTGCCACCGACTGACTACAATTTACTTATTAAAATCAAAATTAAGTAATTTTACTTTAACTTTCAGAAACTAATTAGATTAGCATATTCAATAAATAAAAAAACAACTGATACCTCCAAACAAACATATACGTTATTTCTTTTGTAAACAGCTAAAAAAGTTGTTTATATTGCTAAGTGAAACATTTGGGTTCAGCCAATGTCAAACGGGTTTGTAGTACAAATAAAACCTTTTAATAAAAACGATAGGATTTTATTTTACTTTTTTGTGAATTTTACTTTTAAATTACGCGTAATATAAAAAAAAATCTACACGGAATATATTATTGCTGTTGTATTTTTTTCTTAGATTTCTTCGGATATACTATAATTATGTACTTTTTTTAAATCCGCGAACCCCTTTAATTATCAATCAGTAAAAGTTATCATTGACGTTAACTTAAGATATCAGATTTAGTTTTATTTACACTGAGATGAATTAAAATGCATCCATCGATGCAAAGGCACAAATTTGTCAACCCAATATTTTTCTTACAGTAACTAAAGGGAGTTAAGGTCACTACAATTAAACACTGTAATTACTTTCAATAATTATAATATATTATTTCACTTTAGAGCCTGTGTCCTCGATGATCGCTCAAGCCAGAGTGGCCGTCGTTATCCCGACGTGCTCAACTATGATTTCAGTAGTTGATGTGATTGGCCAACGCTTCTGATTGGTTATCACAGATTTAGTCAAATTAACATCCAATAATTGAAATATTAATTGATCGGGTAAAAATCTATATAATTTATTAATAAACATTTTTAAACAACTTAAATTATCAGCAACGTTTTACATGCTATGCGGAATACAAAGCAATTTTAATAAATACATCTATTAAAACCTTACAGTAACCAAATAAATCTATCAAAAACGATTCGTTTTAAATTATAAATATCATCTCACGAAGCTGTATTACATAACTTTGGAAATCACATTACTGATGCCAGCGCTATTATCAAACTGACATCGTGTAATGCACTACTGAAATGCGCTTGGAACGCTAAAAGTATGGATTATGCATCGGTGTCAAATACACCAACGATTTGAATTTCTATTAAAGATTATATTAGTAAATGCTATACGTGAAAGTTATTGTGAAATATGTATATGATTGTCATTCTTATGAACAACTTGTTGTCACTTGCAGCTCCGCTCGCGTTTTAGGGGTTGATCGTAAGGTGTTAGGTTAAAAAAAACCTATGTGCTTTCTGGGGGTTCAGGTTTACTTCATAGCAAACTTTCATCAAATTCGATTCAGTGGTTTTGCAGTGAAAGCCTTACAGACAGAAATAGTTTCGCATTTATAATATTAGTATAGATTTATATAAAAGAAGACATATATGGCAAACGAGCAGGAGGCTCACCTGATGGAAAGTGACTACCACCGCCCATGGACATCTGCAACAGCGGGGGGCTTGCAGGTGCGTTGCCGGCCTTTAAGGAAAGAGTACGCTCTTTTCTTGAAGGTTCCCAAGTCGTATCGGTTCGGAAAAACCGCCGGCGAAAGCTGGTTCCACAGAGTGGTTGTGCGAGGCAGAAAATGTCTTAAAAATCGCGCTGTTGTGGATTTTCGGACATCTAGGTAAAATGAATCCAATAATAGACGTTACGGAAACGTTAATTAAGGATAGTCATTAAAATAGGTATTTTATATAACCATACATAGACATGGTCTAATTCTACTAAACATGTTTTTTTTTTCATTTTATCTCTGAACAAATTTAACAAATTGTAATTTAATCTATACGTAAAAACTTCCCAGTTTTACTCGCTTTAAATTTAGATTATTGACGTAAAAAACGCGAATCTTGTTTTATTGGAATGTAATAAAATAAAAAATATTTTTTTTTTTTTGTATTTTAGACATTCAAAAAGCCTACACAAAGACTAATTACAATGTTTTCTTAATGATATATCTAGGCGGACGAGCAAATGGACCACCTGATGATGAGTGGTCATAACCGTCCATTGACAGTGGTACCGTAAAAAAAATTAATCATTCCAAAACGCACAATCCATTTTAGGAACTAATTTATCACATGTCTTGTGCCAAGACAGTGTCAGTGTAACGCACTGACTCACGTCTTCACGTCAAAGTCTTGCTGCTTGTCGGCAGAATATACGATGACTGGGTACCAAGTAGATATTTTATTAGGAACAATTTAACTATATAACTATGTTACTTATAATGGTAGGAATTTTATAGTATTTTATGTAATTTATTAAGTAATGCGTATAATAAACATTTATAATTAATGCTACATTAACTAGAATACAGGTTTAGCACATAATATTCATGCATGAAACTCGTAAGTTAAAGGATATTTATTCAAAGCGACCCATATTTCCACACCCTCCTAACTATATAGAGAAAATTAAGGGGACTAAATTAAGGGGTAAAACTTAGTTTGTAATGATAATAAGGGGTACGACCTTAAAGGGCACAATTCCAATTTTAATACAAATGCCATACAGTAGAGAGATTTTATCTGAAACTAGTTTTTGGCCGGAGGTTTCAAGCTTGAAAAATTATTTTTATCACGTGTCAATTTTATGAATCGAGTTATCGAGTTGAACAGTGACGAACTGTGGCTTGGAACATTTTAAAAGTATGCAATTTACCGCAATGAATATTTATATGTATTCATTAAGGTATTTCCACACTTGATTGAGGTGGCTTTGTATATTTAAATAAGAACACGATACTTTCATTTCTAGGCAATAGTCTCAATTTAAATGTAACTGTGAAGGGCATTTTATTTTATATTATTCTTTTTACGAAACACGTTGCGTCTTCTGGTGTAAGTACTATGTATGTATATTGATGTATTTTTGGTATATATATTTGATTTCAAACCTATGCTTCTCTCTTATAATGTAAATTTCCAATGATTAATTCTACAGAACCTTAACGCTTTTTCCTGCGCGTGTTTCAATCTATTTGGGGTCGCCGCAGCTTTTCTTTTCTATCTATTCTCTTCTGTTCTTCGTTCTCTGATCGTTCATATCCAACTCTCTTATATCCCTTCTCACACACTCCACTCATGTATTTTTAGGTCATCCTCTTCCCCTCACTCCTTCTAAGCTCATGCTCATCACTCTTTTCTTCCTTCATTATTAGTTTTAAATCATAATCAAAATATTATTTATTCAAATATGCTCATAAAATAACTTTTGAATCGTCATGATACTGTTGAATGAAAGAGTTTGGAAAGCAGATCCGAGAAGAACTGACAAGAAACTCAGTAGTGAATATTATACAGTAAGTTTATGGTTCAATATTTAAAAATGTTGAATGCTTGATTGGACTATTATTCTCATCCAATTTTTACTCGTCCAACAAAGCCTTATTGAGGTCAGAAGCAATCAATCTTTGTAGCAACAAATAACCTGTCAATTCTGCGTTCAAATAAGTACCTTTACCGGTTGAATATCCTAAAAAATCTACAAATCAGAAAATAAATATATTTTAAAGGTACTTAATTTTTTTTTGTATTCATCAATATAATAAAAATAACCAGATACTCCGAATATTACAATAAATATAAATTAAAAAATAAAATCAAGTTAAAATGTAATGTTTACTTGTTGATATTATATTACAATTTACATTTTATAAAAAACAGTACATTGTGTTTTTTTTTTAAATAATCTATTTATATAATATATTAAAATAGTTTAACAATAGTAGTAAAATAAATTAAATCAAAAAGGAAATAAATGAACCTATTAGAAAAGGACATAAAGGGATGTACCGCCATTTTACATTGGAATCTCCTTAAGTAACATATCTTGTCAGCGTGCCCTTCTAAGCCTTTTACTATTAATCATACAATTAACTCAAATTATACGGTATTTTGCAAGGACGTACTCATGTCTGATATTCCTGAAACTCGTTACTGAAATTTGTATAGAAAACGATCGAATTTAATTTCATATAATCAATAAAAGTAATTAAATCGAATCACCTCCTCAATTTTGATAAATAATGTTAAACTTTAAAACATAGGATAGTTGGCTTTTTAGCCAATTTTTGTAAGTTTTGCCATATTTTTTATTTATTTAATGTAGAAGAATTTATTTCAAACGGATCGTTATTAAGGAAAACTTTCGAGTTAGTTTTCGAACATCCATAAAATGCATATGAATTGTTTGTTTGTTATGTTTGTTTGTTTGTTTTGGTAAACTACAATATATATCTGTAAGATTAATAAATATGACTTTTGTTAGATTTACGTGAACAATTAAACAAAACTGAAAATGGTGATCGTGCTTATCTTCGCAATGAATCAGATACGTTTATAGAGTTCTAGAATCGTTACATTCAATTGCTTCGAACATTGCTAAACTTTTTGGGTTTTCTTTCACTACTAATTCGAACGAAGTTTAAAATGTTCAATTTACATATTAAATCGATTCAGTTCCCCGTCACTCGCATCTTAGTTAAGTTGAAACATTTCCTGAAGCTAACTCTGCGAAGTTTTTACGGCTCCCAAGGGTCGAACTTTAACACCGTTTTAATTAGTTGGCTTTATTTTCTCCTTGAAAATTACAGTTTCAGCCTCGATCCCTTCCTTCATATCATAATAGGGATAACGGTGGAATAGTTGGAGAAATTTCCGCGAAGATGTCAGGTTTTATTTCCTCGGTGAAGAAATATGGCTTTGTAAATGCAGTAAAATTAATTTAATTGCGATGAAATAATTTATCTTCGATTATGTTGAAATTATTAACATATATCATACATCTAATAGATAAAATAATACTGATATATTTTGATTTACATAAGAATATTTTTACGTGTTTAATAAACCTAGGTTATATAAATAACGCAATGAAAACCTTTTCAGAATAATTTAATTGAAGATTGAAAATCGTACCTTATAGGCATAATAATTTAATTTAACATCACTAGTCCTAAAAATTATGAGTTCAAACTACTACGCATTTCACCTCGGGTCACGAAATAAGCAGTTTCACCGCACTCATTCACGGAAAATCACGACCATTTTCGCTTGAATTACTTTCCCACGTAACATTAACAAAAGTTACATTTTTATGTAATACATAATTTTAATTCATAATCGTCGAGGGATTTTATGGTTATGTGACCACATTTCGTAGTCATGAATAAAATGTTTTTTATAATAACATATTCTTTTAGTCATAGTTACTATGTAATCAAATCTTTAATGCATTTTTTAAATATGTTATATTTTTATTTTGTGAGCGAAGGTTTCACTGCGAATCAGTCAATTGATTGACCACCTTCATTCATATATATCAACTCTGTAAAAAATACTAACGATAAGCTGTACACGATTATTTAAACCTGAAATATAACTACATGATATACTTTTAAACGTCGTGGGTGTTATCTTACAAATATTATAAATGCTAAAGTTTGTACGGAGATATTTGCTACTCGATCGATAAACGAAATTTGGTACGTAGTACAGATCTTACTCTGGAATAGCACGAAGGTTACTTTTTATCTTGACACAGTATTTAATTTGATACGGTATAATATATTGACACATCCGCAATAAAACTCTCTATCTAATTCAATTATACCTGAAATAGAAATGTTATAAACCAAGTCGTATCTACAAAATAAACAAAATGGCGTCGTGTTTAACATTTAGACACATCTAATTCTCTCTCCTTATATTAACACAGGCGTCCTCTAATCTCATCACCTAAAAGCCTTGCAATGTGAGAATTTTACTTAAACAAACGAATCTTCCATACAGCGTGTGTCTACGTATACAGTTATTGTAGAACCGTGTCGTACAAACTTTATGATAGAATATAATATAAAGTTTTCCTTATGCTTTCGTGGTTTAAAGCAACAAAGTTGTTAATATTACACACGCTATGATTTAAGATAATATGTTAAATTATAAACGGTATTACTCGGTAGCTTAGTTTTAGGCTTAGTTAGCGTGGAATAAAAATCGAAATTACAATTTGATTCAGTTTAGGCTGTTACGAAATTACATAGCATTTTTATATTTTTAGTACAAGTATTCTAACTGTAGATTCCACTGTGAAGCGGTTCTTTTGCAAAGAAAATTAACAGTTACTCGTTTTCACCAATTTAATGGCATAGATTAAATACCCCGTGTATTATCCATCTAAGTATGTACATTATATAATCTATATACATGTATGGATATAGAATTTCAGCGAATTCAGTGATTTCAGCGATGAAGAAGGATATATAAAAATAACTGATCTACGGCTTTATGAGATTATTTTGTTTTAAATTAACTTTAACATTACCAATATGTATCTCGAAAGTATTTCAGCAAATTGTGTATTTTCAAAAGACATTCAAGTAATACATAAGGGTTACGAATATTCCATACCCTTAATGAGACAAAGTATGCAGATGTATTTGGTGGTCTCGTCGAAATGTTTCGGTAAGTCATTCAATAAAGATGTTGATCTTGGCGTATAGTAACTAATCTCAAATATCTTACATTTTTAATTTTTAAATTTTACTTGCGGTTTTAAATTTTTTACAAAAATAAATGTAGTCTAAATTACACCTCGAAACGTCAGCTATCTACAGTGAAAGTCCCTTCGAAATCGGTCCACCCGTTTTTTAAGTTGAGCCGGATCAGACATACAGACCGACAAGCAAACAAAAATTTTAGAAATAGTTTTATTCTGTCAGAAGAACCGTATATACTTTTACATGTATTTTGATTGATATTAGGCCTTTGTGCAAGTCAGTTCGGGTACGTAACATCCGTTTATCATATACTCTACCACCAAGCAGCAATACTTTGTTTAGTTGTGTTGCGTTTTAAAGAATGAGTGAGCTAGTATACCTACAAGCACAAGGGATATGTCCCTATTATTTAGTACCCAAGGTTAGTGGCGCATTGTAGATCAAGGAATTATTAAAATTATCGTATAACTTTGTATTCTAATAATAAGCGTGGTGTTTAACACAAAACAAAATCATTATTATGACCTTTAATTATTTTATAAACGAAAGATCGTTATTTTTTCCTATAGCCAACTTAAACAACCAGATATAACCGGGAACTGTCAGAATAGTAAATACTAACTAAAACCTACAATGAAAATAAATACGTGCAAAGCAAATAAGTTTCGTATGTAACTTTGTTTACTTTATATTCAGTGGAATAAAAGTCAAATAATACTGGGAAGAATTTCAGTGGAAGGTTTTATAAAATAAGTATGAATGGAAAATCAATATAAAATTTACCTCTAAGCTTTTCCTTAACTAAAAGAAGCGTTAATGTAGTTCTCAATGTTTGAGAAAAAAAACAGTCTTAGTAGTTTCAGAGAGGCGTTTTATGGTGGATTTGATTGTTAACTTTGCAGCCTAGAGTAAGATATTTCTAAAAACTAGCTACCTTTTACTTTGTACAGGACAATTCGTCAATAGTCGTGCAATTTTTTAAACAGTGAGATAAAACCATTCGCCAATTGATCTAGTCGCCCTTTCTATTCAAATATAAAACAACATGTCTAGTGGCTGGATATAAGGCAGCAGGTCCTAAAACCCTAGGTAAAACCCCGTGGTCGGGCCAATGAAAAAGCAACAGCTCGAGATCAGGAAGTTGGAAATGTGTATACTCCTCAGAAAGCACGTAAATCCGTTGCTCTTCCACTCGTGTTGGTCTAGCTGGTTTTTCCGTTCGAGAGAGAAAGAGAGAGCATGTCTATCTGCGCACCTACTTGTGTACTATAAATATGTCCTGCGTAGTTGTCTGTTCTCTTATGAGATTAACCGCCGTAACCGAGATCAGTCAGGAAGAATTCACAACACGCCCGTATTTTTAACGCATTTTGTATAAAAATCAAACAAAACTACCTTTTTTTATAATATTGGTAAGGTTGTTTTTTTTTTTGTAACGAGTTTTTTATTTAATCTATTCCAATGCGATAATTATAGTCCTATTATGAAACTCCAACATCATAATTCTTTAATTTATTTAACAAATGTGGTACAGCCCGCTTATATTATATCATATTTGACAAAATAGCCTGTAACAGACTGGTTTTCATCAATAATATGGTTTTCATATTTTTGTCGAATGTACAAAATCTTTTAACTGTCCTTCGACTTATAAAATATTGTGAGTTTCTATGTTTGTTTTTTTCCAGAATTTTTATCATTTCCAAATTCCTGTCATTTCCAGTAGGAGCAATACTATTTTAGCGATTTATCAAATGCCATCCATCAATATACATACATTCTTTTGATTGATCGTAACACATATAACTGCCAAGCACTACTGAATCGAACAAAAAATGGATATATCGTAAAGTAAATAACGTGGCAGGTGTTACCGATGTACCGATAATGGACCAATGTATATTGGCACATGGTAACTTCTGGCCCCTTATATTTCTCTACTGAATTGCAAATTAGTTTGCTGAATAGAGATCTTTTTAGACTGGTCTCTTGTTTTACCTTATAGGATTGAAATCGAAATTCTTTGAAAGGTCAAACATATAGTTTCCTTTATTACCGTTGAAATTTAGATACGGAATCCCAGCTCTATTCCAACTTAAGTCATTTTAGCTGTATGTGCAATTCCGAGCTACTATTTATAGAAAACAATTTTATTAATACTAAACATTTCAAATTAAAATTTTAATTTTTCATTCTCTTTATAGGCTTCTAATAACAAAAAAACATATAAATTTGAATTAAATTTTAATTATATTTCTTTATCTTCAGGCTATATAGGTATTAAAGTTACCGGGAACCGAGCCAAATTTTTTGCTAGCCCACAAGACCAATTTAAGTTGTACAAAGTCAATATAATTGTAATCTTCGTACGAAATGTGGACTGAATTTGTTTTATTTTATTTTGTAAAATTCTAAAGAAATTGCTAAACAAATTTGTACCAGACATATAAATCTTCTGTTATATTAAATTTTCTTTTAAAAAATACGTTTTTTTTATCTCGCTTTATTATAGAGGGTTTGATCAAATATGATCATTCCACCCTCATTTTAATATACACAGACTTATTACATCATACATAATTATCTACGCTTAATAGCTGATAAAACAAGTTTATACATCATTATTCCCTCCGCCGATTAAGGAAAAGCCGAAATGCTGTTACATTTTCCAACCTCATATGAATTGATCCCAAAAAGAGAATATTTTGGAATTTATCATTGTAATGTATTCCTGAACGATTTAACGCAACGGCCAGTCACAACTTAGATTAGCCAATTTTAGTTCAAGTGTCTGAGAGAACATTTTGAGTTTTTTTTATTTAAAAATTTTAAGCAAACTGGCCAATTTCACAAGCAAGATTCATCCGATGGAATATGGTCACAATTATATCGACCCCGACATTGTAAGAAATGTTAACGATCCCGTAAATCCCAAGATTGGTTTTGCATGGAGCAATCTTGGGAACCAAGATGTTAGGCCCCTGTGGCTGAACTGTATCACTCACTCAAACCGGAACACAATAAAGGTACCTATAGTTGTTTAGCTGTAGAATATGTTATGAGTGACTAGCACATACCCCGAAGGCTTGTACAAAGCCCTACCAAATAAATGGTATAAGATGCTAGCGGTACATATGATTATTAAAAATGATTGCAATGTTTAAAAATTATGTTAGTCTTAATTTATATTGATATGTTGGTTTTTATTTTTATTTGATTAAGGTATTTGCATTTCAATTTAATCAAACAATTATTCATTTGAATTCAATAATATTATTGAATATTTTATCACAATTTATCTTAATTCGTTTAAAAACATTATTATTTTATAAACATATATTAACAAAAACAAATCTAGCTGAAATATATTGAAATATAATTTTATTCCGATTAATTTAAATGTTATAGAATCTACAGAAAGCAACTCTTCTTTCAGCATCCTCTTCGTAAATAAGGTGCACAGGATTAAAATGATAATACAAAATACCTTAATTGTAACTTAGCTACTGAACTGTTTATGAATCTAAATTTAATTTAAAATTTGTATTAAGTAAGTTTTTTTACATTGGTTATTATTTTAAATCAATTTTGTGGGAATTTTAAAGAGCGACCTTTATAGTACGAATTCGGTCATGTTCAAATACGAATTTCCACCAGCATCCTTTTTGATCATTTTATTGCGGTTGCTTTGATATAAATTACTAGTTTTTATACATTTTCGGAAAGCTAATTAAACGATTGTGTTTTTAAAATAATCTGCAGAACAAGCTTCATAATGATTTTTTTTGTTTTTCAGGCATATTTGAGGGAAAAAAATAAAAAATATATTGAAATAATATCGTTTTCCGTCTCGCATTTTTAAATTTGGATCGATAATTATTGTTTAAATATTGAAAAATATCTAGTGTTTAATCGTTTTTATATATCAGAAGAAAAAAGTAGATTTTAATCGAAAAATTTTTTTAAATAAATTTTTGAAGTTGCATATTTGACTTATTTTGAAAAAATCTAAAAAACGTGATAACTCAAAAATGGTTCACTTTTGCATCATGCATATAGAGGTTAAAATTATCGCAAATAGTCACCCCTATCACTTCCTAACAGGAATACGTCGAATTACCAATAACCCTGTATATTAATAACAGTGCAGCTTTTTTATGATAGATGTTAGGATAGACGTGCAAATAAGCGACCTGATGATGAGTGGATACCACCGCCCATAGACACAAGCGCTATCAAAATAAGAACATTCCTTACATCATCAAAGTGCCACCAACCTTGGGAACTAAAATTATGCAGGCTCGCTCACCTTTCAAACAACACAACAATACTAAGTATTATTTTTAGGCGGAAAATTATCTGATGAATGGACGGTTTCACCCAAACGGGCCTACACAAAGCCCTTCCACCAAGTAAAGAGTTTATTTAAGCTAATTTATCTCTATGTTTTAAAGCTTTGTAATTATGCCCTATTATAAGGAATTACTAATATTCCTATTTACAGGGGCTTAAAATGAAGCCAATTAAGCTTAAAGCTTGTGTTAGCAGTTGACGATGACATAACCCTAAGGGTTGAGATCGATACTGCGACTTTTTACATCGCTAGGTGGTCTATGAACCATTTGCCAAATTTGTAATTGTTAGTATGTAGGCCGCAAACGGGCGAACTTTTCATGGCTCATGGTTTAACAAGACGTCTTCTAATATTTGCCAGAAGGTCCTGAGCTTATTCCAGCCTGGTTCAATGTATTTTAGATAAACATGTGGAAGAATTTCAAAAAAAGTTTTTAAAAAATGCTTGACCTCATCTCCCTTTGAGGAGAAGGTTTGCACCACGCTGCTCCAGTGCAGATTACTGGATTCATATGTGGCAGATGTTATTGAAATTAGTCACAATACAGATCTACCCACGATGACGTTTCCATCATCACCGAGTACGAGATGAATTATAAACAAATTGAGCACATGAAAATTCAGTGATGGTTGCCTGGGTTTGAAACCGCAGTCATTGGTTAAAATGCACGCGTTCTAACCACTCGGATATCTCAGCTAATTTCAAAAAGTTTTTACTATACTATATTTAAACAAAAATGGAACTTGAATTTTCCGAGGCTGCTTCCAGTGGGAGCACTCAATTCTTAAGCGCTTAAAGGGTACCCAATTTTCTGCACTGTCAACAAAAGTTATAATACTATACAAATATTTTGATATATCTTATTTCGTTGAAATTTACAATTTTTTTTATCTTTTAGAACAACATAGTATATTCTTCGGCAAAATAATTAACCAGTATAATTAATTAGTAAATTTTACTTTGTATTTAAAAGCTGTTCTTAAAATAATATTTGTTTATATTCCAAAAGTATTTAAAATTCAACCAAAAATATGAAATCCGAGGTCCAGTGAAACTAAACCACGTACTATTTTATATATTACGATAATTAAAAATAACATAAGATATTAAACAAACTGAGACCATTACATATAAAGTCTTACAACTCTTAAAAAATAAGCGAATATTAGCGGTATCTACACAAATGCCTTGCACAATGCCTGACAACAAGTACATTTTTAATAGATGAAGCTAAACGAGCATTTAGGCTTTGTAATGGTAAGTTCACTTAGTGGTAGGGCTTTGTGCTAGCCTGTCTGGGTAGGCACTACCATTATATTATACCATCAGATATTATACCACCAAACAACAGAACTCCGTATTGTTGTACCGGTTTGAAGTGTGAGTGAGCCAGTGTTACTACACTCTTAAGGGCCTCTAAGGAATGGTTAATATTATTTACAGCGTCTAATGGTGATGGTGACCACCTACCATCAGATGGTCCATTTGTTCGACCACTTACTTGTATTATAAAAAAGATGGTAACATTAGCCAATATACAAGCAATGCAAGAAATATGACTACTCCAAGGGATTTATGACGTCCGAATCCTTGTGCTAGCAGTTTGATATTTATGATCTCATAATGCTCTTAAATAACCTCATACTTCATACGAGTACCAACCAATTGCACTTTTGTTACCAAGTATTGTATTTCATGTTTTCATTTTACATTTTCTGGTATTTGCTACATTTGATGTGGCGAGCAATTCACATACGCGCTATAATCTTCAAAAGGTTCAAGCTACCGACATCTACCTGTTACATTTTCAGATACCAATATAAAGGAAATTCTTACAGTCAAGTGCTCCGAGAATTCTTGTACCTCGAATAACAAAACAAAGATAACATCGAGGAAAAATGGGATCACAATAAACGTTCTTTTTTTTTTTTAATTGTTATAAATGGTTCTTTTTTTTATTTTTAATCTTAAATATATTTAATTTTTTATTTATTTATAAAATTATTCAGGCCTATTTTTTTTAAGATTAAGTCAGCTGTCTAGCAAACAGTTTTTATTTTCTGAAAATCACTATTTAAGAGAAGGTATACGTAAATAATGAAGTCACGTTCTGAATACAGAAAATAAATAAATTCTCCCGTTTCCACTTAACACGATTTAATAAAAACATTCCCGAGCGACCAACACGTTTTTCTTTTGTTGAGATTCTTAAAAACTATACTATAAAATTCTAGCTCAAAGTGTAGGCACTCAGCACGTCTGAAGAACGTCTAGAGATCTACAAACAGCGCCTCTAAACAATTTGTGTGAACTCCTCGGGAGACGTATAATGCATTTGTTTTCCATTTGCGGGAACGTGAAGTTTTATGTTTAAAATATCTTGCCTAGACTGAGTGTCTTGAAGGTTTTCGGGCAAAGAGGTCAATTACTTAAAATTGTGAAAAATACTGACGACCCAGTGACGGGTTTGTTTACACTCTGTCCTATATAAATTACAAGAGGAAAGAAGTATACCATTGGTAGTTCAGTAGAACGCCGATTATCCGAATCGCCAATTATCGGAATCGGTCCTAAGCGTAATATAAAAAATGAAAACCAAGTACCTACCTAATTTTTGTTTTGTTTTATTGTAACAAGTTAGAGCTCCAACCTGTCTTAAGGCCTGATGGGGTTGCAACTTACTCTGATCGAGATGTTCAAGTGAGCGTTACTGTACAACAGTGTTTTTTAAACTTCATAAAGTTTATTCTATGTGTGACAGTTCGTTTTTATTACCAGTCTATGTTCTATTATCCGAACTTTCAATTATTCGAATCGACCCCGGTCCCGATATAATCGAAAAATCCTCAAACATTTATATCCGCCAATCGGCAATACACAGTAGGTTAAACTGAGAATAAAATTTAACAGAAACTATTTATGCCTTTGTGTAAGGCTAGCTGTCCATTACGACGGGTAAAATAAAGATTTTGTGCAGTGATATTTTTGAACCAATGAGATGTAAATATTCACCAATTATTCGCCTCTCCGTGCGAGTGCACTGAAAATCTTGCATTGCGTTGCAAAATATTAACCAATTCTAAATTATTATTTGTAGAATATGAACTATCCTCATCGTTGGCTACGTTTATATTAATTAGGGAATCAAAGTATTTTCCCTTATATTATCATTTTTGTTTCAAAACAAAACACGACCGCTAAGCCGAATGTGTTCAGCATTAATAAATAAGATAGTTGAATGCAGAAACAAACAGCAGCAACTGACCTATCTATTATTTATTCTTTGAAACAATCCAACAACCGTGGTAAGCTTGAGGAAACGAATATTAACTCGTTTTTTCCATTTCAATATCACACAAATCTTTTGTCGTTAATAAAAATAAATATTCTAAATTTCTCGTCGGAGAAAGGAAGAGATGTTCTTAACATGTTAAATCAAACCTGTAAAAAAATAACAGATAGTTTACTCAGAGATAAAATCTTACGGAAAATGAAAATTCATGAAAATGAAATATTTATTAAATTTATTTGTCATTCGAAAAAATATTATTTAAAGACTACGTATGTTTAATTTCACATGGTAAAAATAAAAATAAATCAATTAAAAATAAACGAAAAAATTATATCGGTTCCAGTATTGAAAAAATTTAAAGCAAACAAAAATATATAATATATTTATAATATTCCTAAGTAATTATGTCTACGTTTGAATATTCAATCAGTGATTTAGTACAAAAATATAAAATCAAATTAATAAGTTGCGGCAATAAACCATTATTAATTTATACTCCAAATCCAATTTTTATTTTACATAGACACAGCACTGTTACAAAGTATTAAAGACCCACAAAAACGCGAAACAAAAGAGGACAAGCGTGGACGCGGCTAGTGAAAACTGTCATTCATATTAAAGTCCCCACAGATTACTATAGTGCAAAGATTTAAGAATATTTTAGAATTGAATAAATAATAAAATATAAGAATATTAATTGAACTATAATAAATTAGATTTTTTGCTCTTGCAATGTTTTTAATATTTAATTTCTTATCGATAATCAATAATTTAGCAATAATTCATAACGGTCTGTTACTTTACGTTATTACTTTTAGATATACACAAATGAATAAATAATGCAGGTACAACTCATAAGTTGTATCAGAGGTTAAACATACTTGTCTCGGTAACATTACAATCAAACGTTACATAAACACGTTGCCTTCAAAATTGACCTTGAAGTTTCACGACGAAAAACGGGAACGAGATAACGCACGATGAAAAAACACCAAGCAGCAAAATTAAATTCTTTGCTTCTCTATCGATACTGAGCTCTGTGTTGAACGTTTTAATAAAACTGCGGATCGGGCCGCGTGGGTTAAGTACGGTGACTATATGTTATGTCCACTGATTCACATCAGTCTGAATTTTTGGTAGCTTAATGTTACATGATTGTCATGTTGGGTGATGTTGGTCATGGTTTGGTCCAAGTTTAATTCCCCTTTATTAAGCTTGCTATATTTTTGGTAATGCATCGTTGGTCTAGTAGCTAGTTTATAGGTTGTCAGTTCCGAGGTTCTTGGATTAAAATCCGAATTATTCTGTCAAAAAAATTCTTAGTTGCCCGAACTTATGAAGTTTCTAGTAAATGTATTCTCTCCAGTATTTCAAATAGCACTTAACAATTTTACGGCTGAATTATTTCCAGGCGCAAAATACTATGAGGTTGAGGACAAAGATACTGTAGTTATCTTCTGTTTCTTGGGAATGTTTTGCAGTCAATCCTGGGGATATATTGGGGGGTAAACTTTTGGTGTTTATGATAACTACCTGGACAAAATATCTGAATTTCGATTACCGATCGCAGGATCAATAGAAAAGCACTGTTCATATGTCACATTCTTAATTTTATACATTCGTAATGGGTGATGGAGAAACGCAGTAAGGAAACTAAAGTTTCACTTGAAATTTTACCAGATATAACTACCTCACATTTGATTCCTAACAGTGGGATATAAATGTTAAATTACATATACAAATATACAATATTCATCAAGAATAAAAAAAACGACTCTATTTAGAAGACTCCATATAGAAAACATATAAAGAAATCGGGATTGATAAAATGTAGTCATACATACCTTTTTTTATATACTTCATCACATCCGAATACACGCATGTGACGAAAATGTGCGATAACAAAATCAGGACAAAACGCCGTCTCAATATCTTATTCGATTTAGAATTACGGAATGGAATTCTGAAACACGGATCGAGGTGCTCGTAATCGCGTTCCTTGGATCTTATATCCCCAATTTCCTGACTTGTCATTACTCTGATTTAGTCCTCACTTGGTTCATCTACATGACGATATACATAAATTTATGTTATAATATTGTATTTATAAAATAGGTCTACCTTGTATTATTGTAAATTTCTGTCTGTAGATCGAGGCTGTAGATTCCATGATCCCGATTTTAAACTTCAGCTTTTCTCATTTTAAGTCATTCTACATATTTTATTGGACTCATCTGTCACCAACCCGCATTGTAGCAGGGTGGTGGAGGATGCTCCAAACCTTTTCCTCAATAGAAGAGGAGGCCTTAGCCCAGCAGTGGGAAATTTACAGGCTGTTAATGTAATGTAATATGTCAATAAATCCTTAGTATCAGGTAAAGGATAGGAAATTGGTTATGGCTGTCTAACAAGACATCCGCACCTCAGACAGCACGTATAGCCGTTGGAGCTCAGCCCATTCTCTATACAGGTAAGCCGGATTGTTCCAACGTTTTTGACTACAACATTGAGTGATCAAGGAATTCACGACTGTAGTAGTGTACACAAGTTTGTAATATATTATATACCTTCGAGTCTGGTTATTCTCCTCAAAGAAATGCTGTCGTGATTGGGCTTAGATTAGGAGAAAGTTATATCATATTTATGCAAAGAGATAGAGATATTGATTTAATGTTTATATTTATTTTTGTAATTGCAGTGATTTAAAAACTAATCTAACTAAAGAAGGAATAGAATACTATCAATAGAAAAAATATTTTAAAGCATTATATTGAAAATATTACGATAAGTCTTATGTCGTGTCCTTTTATTTGTTTAATATGAACGTAGTGGATAGATTGAAATTATACTAAACATATTGATCTTCCACTCTGGGCAATTTATAAGGTCAGTCGGTCTTTCTAAAAATATAAAAGATTTCAGTTTTGCAGAAATATAATACATGTTTTTTTTTTTATTATACCTGTTCCATTGTGTTTGTGATTTTAACATTATTATTTTACGCACACAAATATAATTGGAATAATATTTCGCCGTTTTAGTATTTATTTCTTTTATATACCCAAAAAAAAAACTGATAATAAATACGAAAATTAAATGTTATACCAAGATTTCAAGTGTCTTCTGGTACCGTAAAGGTTTTTTACGGATTTGTGGGAGACGAAGGGGTAAAATGTGATTAATGACTTATATGACCGCCAGTCACTCACCTAGTTACCGATTTGGGTCAACGAAATCATTCATATTCCTTTAATATATTTCCTACATTATTATTATTATTACTTTAACATTTTTTATGTAGGACTTTCAAAGATCTTGAGCATTATAATTATTATTTATTCATTTTTAAGATATTTAATATTGAAAATGTTAATAATTCGAAATGTGCGAATCATATCAATAAATAATCTTAAGTTATATACATATATTTTATTTAAAATAAATTCAACTTGCTTTTTATTATTTTATAAGATATTGAGAAAGGCAAGGGGCCATCTGATTATAAGTGGTCACCAGACACCAGTGGCCTATAGATATTGGCGTTGTAAGAAACATGTACCATTCCTTACATCGCCAATGCACCACCAAATTATGGAACTAAGATGTTATGACCCTTATGCCTGTGGGTACACTGGCTCACCCAAACTGGAATACAACAATACTAAGTATTGCCGTTTGGCGGTAGAATATCTAATGAGCATTGTACCTAATAAGTTCCGAACCCCTTCGTCAAATTGTCTAACGATACTCTGACATCGATCATAAGACAAGTTAACGATCTCCGACGAATAAAACTTCTTCGAATAATTCAGCTGCGGAACTTTCACGCCTACAGTACTCAAATAAAGTACATACGAAGTAGCCTAAGCAATGAGCACTTTGCGATTATGTAGAATTTTACCATTGATTATTTCAAATTAGTGGATGAGATACGAAGAGATGCTTTCAATAGCTTTGTCCGTGTTAATTAATGCATCTGTTAAGTCCCGATTTTAGATAAATAGATAAATATTCATTCAAAATCAATTAATTTTTTAGCAAAGTATCAATGAAATAAACATAATGCAATCTGTTCGGAATGTAAATTCAAATTAAAACTGGCAAGAAATTCTGTAGAAACTCTTTTTGCCTAATAAAATATATAATATGTAAACTATAATATATGACTTATGTGGTAATAAATAAACCTCATCAGAAAATTTATCATTTGTGTGTTAATTCTACATCTTTCAAAAAAAAAGTCAGACGGAAAGACAAGTGAACTGTCTTGTCTAACGTAAAGGCCTACATGCGTCTCTTAAAGAGCAACAAGGCTGTACAACCTTTTTTTTGTGGCAAATGAGCAGGTGTCTTACCTGATAAACAGCGACAACCACCGTCCACATCTGCAACACCGGGCTGCTTGCATTGCCAGTCTTTAAGAAGCGTATACGCTCTTTTCTTGGAGATTCCCAATTCGTATGGCAGAATTTCCTTACCATGTTGCTCTTGCTATTTTATACTCGTATTAAAAATATAGATTTCTTTAGTATGGTATTAACCTTATTGAATTTTAAGATGATTTGGAAAGACTTTTCAATATTTTGCCAGAAACAACGTACATAAGCATCGGGAAAAATGAGTTTCGTCAAAATCAGTGTATTTGAAAAATCACATAAGTCACAAATATTTTTTTTTTTTTTATAGTAGAGGTGGCAAACGAGCAGGAGGCTCACCTGATGGAAAGTGACTACCACCGCCCATGGACATTTGCAACACCGGGGGGCTTGCAGGTGCGTTGCCGGCCTAAAACTGTAAATTTAAATTTAATCGTAAATTACAATTATTAATACTTATTGCGGCTAAATATCGTACGAGAAGGTATCCTTTAAGAGAGGGTGTCGCGTCTTTATACACTTTGAATTGGTATGACTACTGTGCGCGTTGATATAGTTACTAAGCTGATCTTAGGCAGATAGTGTCGTGGCCCCAACATCCTATAAGTAACAGTTGCTTTAACAGTTGTTTATATCAACCACTTACCACCCAGACTCTACACTACTCTACCTACCACTTGCGTGTTGCTACCAGAAATAAAATATAAAGAATGCTAATTTATTTAAGTCTGCTCTCACCAGAAATTTTAAATCACCATTTTCAAGGTTAATTCTAGTGGTTTGGAATTTTCTTTTAATTGACAAAAACAAGTAACAATCTAAGTAGGTACTCTTTTTCATTAAAAAAAGTGCATTTTATGAATATTATATTAAATTATAGAAGACTTTATACTATGTGTAGTAGAATAATAAAATCCTAAGATTGGGCTCGATGGCGTGGTCTGGGAGAAGCCTATGTACAGCAGTGGACGAACACGGGCAATCACAACGATGGTAATAATAATGATGGTGATGATGATGATCATCCCATTTATAATACACTTACCATATACGAGTACATAGTAAGATTAACATCTTAGTACTTAAGTTTACGTAATAGCGTTTCATGTGCCACTAAATCAAATAAAGATCACAAAATATACGAATAACTTTTCGTGATTTCTCCCATCTATCATGAATATTCCTAGACAACGCTTTACCCACGTTATTCGTGATTGTTAACTACAATAACAACTGGCTCAAATGAGAATCCAATGCTACATTTTGGAATTTTATTTGTTAATAAAATCGATGAATTGAGTGAAACTTCTGTAGACGAATCATCAAAAAAAATAAACAAAACAAATAAATTTGCTAATTTTGAATTTAAATGTATATTATCAAAGTTTAACTCGATTGCCAGCATTCGATTTTTAAGTTTATCACAAACATTATTAATAATATCCAATGTACTTGATTTGATTCGACATACATTTGGGTTTAAAGCCCGGTAGGACAAACCCTTGGGAAAACCAGCTCATGTGGACCCATCACAACTAAAACGTCTACCAAGACTATCTATCTATATCCAGGAAACCTGAGAAGTACAGAGCAACATCATAATTGTTAATTGTAATATTGAATTTGAATATTTAATTTGCATCACACTTTTGAACGTATTTTACGGTTTCGTTTAAAATAACTAGATAAATAACGACCGCGTGGGACGATAGCGAATACCAGAATTCCCTCGTTAAAATACAATTCTATTCCACTAGACGAAAAATTAACTAGATCTCCCACCAGTGGAGGCAATAATGTGGGGTGCTGAATCTTTTGAAAAAATGTTTGCTCTATTATATTTTATGGTCTTGTTCCGACTGCAAATAGCACAAAGACATTATTTTCGAATGTGAGATGAATATTCACATTTCCCGCTGCAGATATCTTCAGTTTTTTTAAACAACATTTCCTTGACATAAGATGGGTAAAATTATAGATGTAAAAACAACTGTAAAAATATACAGCACGTCTACAAAAGTAATTGAATGAAAGTCAGATGTGACTTTACCGAGGAAGGCACATTTGTGGAAGAAAAATGTGAATACGTTATGAATGTCGCATCTGTGTGAGTGATTCGTTATTTGAAAGAACTACACATATGCCAGTTAGTAGGAATATGATTTGACTCTGAATTTCAGTGTCATATAATAATAGTAATAAAAAAATACTTCATTGCGATCTTTAATATGTTACTTATATTTAGTACTTGTCATCATAAAATACTACATCGGCATTTCTGCAGTTGCCATCAGAGTATTTAGAAAAAAATTCTTAATATTGTTGTAGCGGATCGTAAAATATTCACGTCTGTTCAAGTTGTTCCTGCATAAGCCGCAAACAAAGGTTCCATTAGAAACTAATAAAAAATAGTAATAATTATATTTTCCCGATTTTTGATCACGATACAAATCTCCAATTATTTAGCCGTCTCATCTAATATTTGAATCCATAATAAAAAAATACTACAATCAAAGTTCTTCGAACTCAACGTGCGCCCGACTATAAATATTAAGAAGAAAGTGCTCACTAGTTCTTCTTTCTTGTCTATGCCTTGTAATACTATTAGTAGATATTATAGAAATGGGAATGGTTGAAAGAGAGCTTACAGTAGAAGCATGCTCGGCTCGTTTGTTTGCTCAATTATGGATGAACCTAGACTAAAGATGTGCTTCGCCCTGACCATGCCACGGGCGATCCATTAGCATCAGCTCGGTGTGCGAACTGCGTGTAGTTTGGACGTGTAACAGAGCGTGATTTGCTTAAGCGTCAGTCGTTTGCGTTCGCTTCGCTCAGTTCTGTATTCACATTCAAAAATGCTTTCATAGTAATATTTTTCACTGAAACTATAAGAATTTCTACGTATTGTAAAATTCTTCAACTCGCAGTAAATTAATTAAAAAGATAACTTTATGTTTTTGATTGTGCATATAGGTACAGTAGTATTACTATTATTTCGTAAATTTCACGTAGATTAGAGAATATAGAAGAAATTGATCGGTGTGGCCGAGATTATAAAATCAATTAAATTTTGAAGCATGTACCACCCAAAACAAAACACTTACTAAGTTTTGCTGCTTGAACACAGTCCTAAGATCAATTGAATACTTATTGATTGCCAAAAATCTTCCACTGATTTATAAAAACCTGAGAAGAACTGGCCGAAAGTAATATTATTATATTTCAATTATTGATTAACTTAAAATTTATCACATCATGTACTTTATTTGTAACGGCTCGGAGGCGGTCGATTCCCAATTTAGCGTCAGTCAGTTATCGTCTAAATCATTTAATATTTCTATTATATCATTAATAATAATCCTTTCTGAATTTGTCATTATATTCACTTGTAAATGTTATTTATTATCCTACAAAATAATATTTTATTAACCCTGTTTGGTACGTTACGCAATAAGTTTATTTCTACACCTAGTATAAATAGTAAAGTACCTACATTTCACAATTTCTAGACAAATTTCCAAGTATACCCCTGGTTAGGATACGATGTCTGTTTATTTCAAATAATAAAGCGGATCGCTGCGAACATTTACTTTTCAACTGACCGTCTCGTTTACAGTTGACAGTCTCAAACTCGGGTCCTAAGAAGTGAGTTGGCTCGACCTTGAACAATCTTTAATCGAAATAACACAAAAATTATTGTAGAAAACTAAGATAGACAAGACTTTAAGAGACTTAAAATATATATTTAAATATTTTACTAAATTAAAAGGGATAACTATTATTATTTATTATCCAAATTAATTAAAAAATATCGTATGCTTCATTGAATCTATATTCGGTTATCTATTATCGTATAAATTTTGCTACCATTAAATAAACTGCTGCAAGTTATTTTAACGAAGAACGTAAAGTTTTAAGTTTTGAACCACCTAACTTTGTTCAACCGAACGACACTTGAAACAAAAGTTTTTGAAGCGTTCTTATAACATCTGCTAATGCCTTTAGAACATTTTAAATATTATAATTTTCCACATTTATCATTCGATCAAGAAATTCACAAATTGACATTCACAATTTTTCAATAATTTAGACGTCTTGATTTGATTTGAATTTTAAACGAATATCGCGGATTTAAATTCAAAGACCATCCCTAACCCAAAAAGAAGGTGTTGAAATTGGTGATGAAAGACATCATGAAGCTGACCTATATATATCAGAAGGAAATCTATCTCATCCAACAACCTTCAGTCGAGCTGCGTGATGGAATTAGCTCAAATGTTATTACTTATCATGAACGGACATTTACCTATAATTCATCAATGTTGAAAAATTATATGATTTATGGTAGATACATATTTGTTGATATCATATTTTTATATAAAAATATATTGATTATAATAAAACTAGTAAAGTAGTGAAGTACTTTAATTCTTGATATACGAAGTTTTAAAGTAAACATAAGCTTATTAGATAACTTAGGTTACCACATCACTTAAGTCCCAGCAGAAATTGAAGTAACCATCAATTGGCCTTGACCTTTTGAGGGTACTTTGGAAGGTGACGAAATTTGTTAATAAAGTTACACTGTTTTCTGTCTTGCGACAAACTTAAGCGTATTAAGACTTACAACGTATTATGGTAATAATATTTTCCACTATGTCTAAACTTGCTGCCAAGACAGGCAGTGTGAAATTAATTTTGTCGTATACAACGTTTAATGTTACATGTACCAAGTGGGTCTAGTGGCTAAATAATAAGCCTCTAGGTTTCGAGGTAACGGGTCCATTTCCTTGTCCAAGGTCATTGAGTTTTTTTTATACATATGGGAAGATGGCAATGTATCTGTTCACTCCTCAATTATGATAGATTCTCGACCTATCTTAGATGGACTTGTGTTATTTAATACCACTATAGAGGAGGATATTTTTAATTTCAATATTTTATTACTAGATCAGAGGTAAGAGCTTTGTAAAAGCCCGTCTGGGTGACCATATAAATGCTTAGTATCGGTATGTTCCGGCTTGAAGAATGAGTGAGCCAGTATAACTACAGCCCCAAGCTTGGTAGCGCATTTTGGATGTAAGGAATAGTTACAATTTCTTGGTAGCGGTGTTTTACCATTTGCCATTCTGCCTACCTGTTATAAAAATATATATATATTTGAACATATTCGTAGTAAATAAATAATATCAACAATTTATCAAAAGCGACGGCAACCAAGAAGAATTACAAATTCTAATCTTGCCCTGCTGCATTTGTTTTTTCATTATATTAAATATGACCAAAAACTCTTTTCTAAATCCAATTGACTAAAGTATTCTTAAACGCAGTAACACTGACGTAAAAAAAACTTTTTCACTTCATCATACCCATGTATTTTATACAACCAACAGATATTAATATTTGAATATGTAAAAGAGAGTCAGCGTTTATTTTGCTTAAAAATTGAATCTTGTTTCACCTGCATCGAGTCAAAGGGCGACGTGTCCGTTTTTGGCAGACGCCCAGACTCGTGAGGAAACCATAATTTCCGAATGCTACCAGGCAACAAATTGTATCTATCAACTTCATGCTTCAACTATATTACTTCAAATTTAGAAAAACTATTTTTACAATTCCTACACTTTCCATAGCTCAGCCCAGTGAAAGCTCTCTTTTCCTTGACATAGAAGTTCACAGTTTTTTGTCGTGAAATCGAATTCCATGCTGTTTATAACCAGACTGTATGGAGAAAATGAAAAACAAAAACAAATAATTTTTTTATGTACCGTGTTTATGTTCCACCATCTTGATACATTGTCATTATTTTAATTTTCTCTTTCATATTCAGTAATGTCATTAGGATAGCATAAATTATTCCATGTTTATATAATTTTGTTATACCAAAATACATTTCCATTGGAACCTTTTACCCCGAAAGAATGATATCTTTGGGTTAGAAATTTGAAAGTGTTTGCTGTCCATTTTGTTTTTTTCGGGGAAAAGGGCATCTACGATGATCAAGAATCTCTCGGGAACGCCCTTTTTCCAGAAATGAATATAAAATTCTTTGAACATAAAACATTTTTGTAAAATAAGCCATCAGAATGTCAAATTCGAGATCAAAAACGTTTCAAACTTTTAATCTGTTCTGAAATGTCAAGCGAAATAATTTTATTATATTTAATCGGAAATATATTTAATCATTCATTAAGATCTCTAAGATCTGTAGACCGATTCGGGATAATCGGTGTTGGAACTTGTAGGTGATTTCTAAACCGTTAAGGTCGTATATAAATAATAGTTAGAATCTAAGTTATTGGCAACTAGGAACCTGACTAAAAGTAAAGGAGCTAATTAATGTCAAAGTAACATTAAAAGACTGCAAATTTCCCACTGCTGGGCTATGGCCTCCTCTGCCTTTTGTGGAGAAGGTTTGGAGCATATTCAGTCGATTCACATGTGGCAGAATTTCGTTGTAATTAGACACCTGCAGGTTTCATCACGATGTTTTAAAAACTCAATTTAAGCACATAAAAATTCAGTGGTGCTTGTCTGGGTTTAAACCCGCAACCATCAATTAAGATGTACGCGTTCTAACCACTGGGCCATCTCGGCTCTTACTGGGTCATCTCAGCTCTTCTCAGTTATACGTTATGTAACACTTGAAATTCAACGCCGAACAAAATCGTCAAATTAAAGGTGATGTGCGACATTGAATTTAATATTATTTTAGCATCTGAAGGATTTAAGCATCAGAATAGCGTAGCAATTTAAGTCGTCTTACAACATTTAACAAGTGAGATACGACTTGAGTTCTTACACAATAGCACTGTAGCTTCAAAAACAATTTAAACAGAACTAGTAAATTAATTATGTAATTGTTAGACGAATAAGATATACTAAAGTGTTTTATAAAAATGTGTCTCATTATTTTCAGTCATACTAGCACTGTTTAAAATTCGTTTAAAAGTTGAACATTTCGATGAGTTTGACCCAAAAGCAAGTGTTGAACATCCGCGTTTAAAACAGCTTCACTTGTGATATTTCAATAATTTTAAAAAATTTAAAATTATACTGTTAAAAAAAATTATATAACTGCTACTATATTTTTTTCAAGGATCTTCCTAACTTCAATTCTTCTTTCTCCTTCTTTACCTTTTTCAAAGGACATGAGTTACGGTTGACTTTTACTGTATACAACTTTGTTAGGACTTAGGCCATGTCCGTCTGGGTAGGTCCGCATCCACTCAGCGTAACAGTAGCAATCGTAAGTTAGCCCGTGATGCCATCTTGAAAGGACGGAGTGAATATCGCTGGTGGGGGCGCACCAGGCGTTATCAGCACCGGCGAGTCACTCATGAAAACAAAAAAGGTAGTACCCAATCATCACATATTCTATCGCCAAGCAGCAACACTTATCATTGTTGTGTTACGGTTTCAAGGGTTGCGCATAGTCAAGAAATGGACAATGTCTGTAGACAGTGTTAACCCCTTCTATCAGGTGGCCCATATCCTGGCCGTGGAGAAAAATTAAAAAAAAAAGTTTTAATTCGTTCATTCGTGAAATATTATTTTGTCAACAAGAAATATTATGTGCATTTCACTCAGAGTTCACATCATCACCATCAAGATGGCGGCTGAAACTTTATCGTCACTCATGGAAATGAAAGTACTCGAATGGAATATGAAAATACTGTATTATCATATTTAACCTTCGCATGAACGTACGACGGCCACTTTTTTATTAAAAATTAAACATATATATCATAACTAGCTTGTCGGACTTTGTCTGTGTGAAATGAAAATTATATTCATTTCACAATCACAGCACCACCAAAATTAATAATTTCAATTGTATTATCAAAAACAAAAAAAAAGTCATCGAAATCGGTCCAGCCGTTTACGACTTCTGTTATATACAATTACACGCGTATAGAAGATTTTTATAAATAAAGTTATATGTATATATTTGACCGAGATGACTCAGAAACACGTGAATCTTAAACGATGACTTTGGGTGGCAGAGTTGAAACTCAGTCAAGCACTATTGAATTCTTACTCATATAACATTTAATTAAAACGCTTTTTTTTAAAAAAAATATTATCAATGCCCATTAATTATAAAGTATTACTAATATTTCTATTTACCCCTCCATTGAGACTGAAATATCGTGTACGAATCCGGACTATGAGGTCAAGGTCGATCCGGCGACTTTTTGCATTGCTGGGCTGTCTTTAAGCCATTGCGCTATTGATTCTTATTTATACGTACTGATTGAATACGTAGTATTTTTATGTATATATTTTTTGTTTTATGTATAAAAAATCTCTTGTTCAAGAAGTCAAAGTACACTTTTTCGCCACGGTTTTCTTAATGATCCAATAAAAAGGTCTCTTGCCACCATCGACATTACGATCTGACCGAGCCCCATGGAATTAGTCATGATGATGGTAATCGACCTAATGGACTGACATTATTTCCCTGGGAACGGGGATAGGCCCAGGTCTGGGACGCTAAATGCGTTGACGAGGAACAATGTTAAGAGCCGGACTGCGGAATAAGCTGAAGCGGACAAACGGTCCAAATATTCAAAATTATTTTTTTGTCTCATTTGCTGTTGAAACCTTGTAGTAGTAGTGCGAAAAGCTTCATTAAAAGTATAACACCACGCCTTATTGCCTCCACATGTGACAGGAGCGTTGGTTCGTTTTTTACCCAGAGGATCGGAATTACGATTCAACGCGGAAATGTTGCTAGCCTTCTTGACACCATTCCACGCGGTCAAGATTTATAACCTGAACCACGAGGACATTAAAAATTTGTTACACGTTACACCAACTCGTGTTGGAGCATGGTGGTATAAAAACGCCGACCTTCTGGTCAAAGGGATTGGAGGCCTAAGCACGACACGGACGTTTAGACTGACAAAATACTTCCCTTTTTATATTAAGTAAATAATAATAAAAGTAATATACCTTAAACATTTCACTATATTTTTCTCCTGTATTTGCAAACTGTTTTTTTTTTAATGTGTGGATAAAAATGTCCATGAGACGCAAATATATATAAGTTTTTTTCCTAGATTTTCAATGATAATTATAATGTACTAGGCGTACATAAGTACTCCATAGTAATTATTATAAATGCAAAAGTAACTCTGTCTGTTACCTCTTCACGCCTAAGCCGCTGAAACAATTTAAATAAAGTTTGGTGTGGAGCTAATTTGAGTCCCGGGAAAGGCCATAGTCTTTTTTTAATTCACCCCTCGAGAGCGTAAACTTGGGGGTGATGGTTTGTGTGCTAAAGGTAATGTTTTATAAATTTCGCGTAAGTAAAGTCACGGGTTCGGCTAGTGCATATATAAGCCCGTGATCCATATAAATATAATAAATTTACATACTTAAGTCAATAACTCAAGATTTTCTCATAATACTCTTAAAAGCGGCAAAGTTAATTTATTACTTCACAAAGTGATTACTAAGACCCTTAAAATTTCAGTAAGTATTTTATATCACTGAAAGATTTTCTATCATACGGTGGGAAATATTTCAGATTATGAGATCCTGCTGTGAAAATTGATATACGCTATTATAAAAACAATTATAAACTAAATAAATTTTAGAAGTATATCTAAAAATAGATATAGATACCTTATCACTTGGTGCTTGCCCATTTGAGTTAGAACCACCCACTCATAATCACCAAACAGCAGTGCTTAGTCTTATCGTGTTCCGGTTGAGATGGTGAGTGAGCCAGTGTAACTACAGGCACTAGGGACATAGCATCTTACTTCCCAAGGCTAATGGCGTATTGAAGATGTAAGGAACAATAATTATTTCTTATGCTGCAAAAATCTTAAGGTGTTGTCGACTTACCCGTCAAAGACGAAAGCCAATATTTAAGTCAATATTTTTTCATATTTGTACTTAAGGATCGAAACGCAATGCATTTCGTCATCGCATAACAGAGATCTGCGAGTTCGCACCACGCGTCGTAAGAAATTGCAAATTAATTCAGCATTCAGTAAGCAGACTTTACGCACCGTTAAGTTTAACACAAGTTCGGCCCAGGGCTTTTTTTGGTCATCTACCTATATTGAATTGATTTATAATACATATGTATGTTATACAAATATTTATAAATATACATATTTATCCAAACCATGACAAGGAGTCTCGCCTTAGCATCTTTATGATTTGACTCCAAAACTTTGCAAAAACACTCTGTCTTAAATTGAAAGATCGATTTGATACATCAAAACATAAACCATCAAATATTTACTGAAATGTTCGTTCAAAAAACTTAAACAATATCAATCTAAATGTTTTTAAAGAAAAATGCGAACTTGTAATAAAAAAGTTTTACCACATTGGATATAATAAACTTTACTGTAAAACCCTAAAGAGGATTTCGAGAAATCTTTCGCTGACGTATAAGAATAATCGGATAAAATCCCCCGTATCTTTCAGTTCTCTATAACTTTTCTTTGCAGATATATACCAGTAATCGACATCCCGTGTTCCTCACGCATAAATATTGTATGAGATCGTACAAGATAAGATGTGGCCAGCCGGAGAATATTCTATTTTATTTTAAGACAAGACGTTTGAATGGTCTATAGTGCTTTCAGCATTATGGGAATAAAGGATCTGCTAAGTTTAAGGGGATGGCTAATGGATGTAGTCCTTTTAAATGATAATATACAAATGAATTTCAACCGAATATCCTTAAGTTTTCAGTATATTTTCGTTTGAGAGAATTTTCGCGTAAAGTAGAAGTGGATAATCGCGGCCACTTAGGCGCTTAATTTATTATTTGTTTCGTCTTTCAACGGATGTTTTCGGGCTCTTCCTTCGCAGTTCCTCTGAATTGTTACTTTGACTCACGCGATATATTTATGAATACGAAAATGATAAGTAGATGAATTTTAACTCGAAACTTTAAATAATAGTGTATGAATTTATGAACTTAGAAAGTTAAATATATTTAAAGCTATAACTGCTACATGAGATACAATGCACGCACACAATCAGAAACAATAAGTGAGTGTTTGATAAATGTTAGCGATTGAATAATATTAACTATATATTTTTTACTGGCTTCATTTAATTTTCATAAAATATGTTTATGTTTAAAATATTTGATATTTATTATTCCATTGCTCACAACTATTTAAAAAATTAACACTAAATAATTGTACATCGTAACGTTAACTATAATTGTCCAAGTGGATGCAGTACCATTATTTCAGTATTCAAATTTTCAGTAGTTTCACGTCTGAAATTCACTTCTCTCAGCTTCCAACGCGTCCATAACAGTCCAGTCTCTAATACGTACTGCCATTTTGATGGTGTTACGCTTTACCTCACTTATTAGCCACTGAATAGCTTTAATATTTTTTATTAAATGACACATTTATTGAAAACCTAAATTTATGACATGTACATACATCGTAAGGCATAAGTAAACCTATCAAATCTAAATCATTTCATAGTAACTCACAAATTGAAAAGAAAATTTTCTTTGAATACGCGCGTTACAAAGAACACCATTAAGAGAAAAATGTCTTTATAGAAACGATTAAATATAGACTATTAATAATATTTTCAGTTGATATCTATTTACTTTTTATAAAGTAGCCATCTCATAAAGTAGTCAACATCTTGGGAATTAAAAGAAGAGCAAAAGATCCCAAAAGTTCCTAATCAACTAATAAAAATAATTACTTCATCGAATTTTATTTATAACGAAAAAAATATATTTAACTTTACATATTTCTAGTTTGTAAAATGAAGTTCTCCTATATTAACTCTTATGCCTATTTAGTTACAAAATATTTTTTTCTATAAAACTTCTATAACTGTGTTTATTTTATAATATTTTAATTAAATTAATTAAATTAAAAGTGATGATCTTCCATACAAACATTCATCAGTTTAACAGTTATTCCAAATTCAAATATGATATAAATTTCAAACAGCATGCAGTTTCTATTTTAAAACGGGTTCCACAAGAAGTATCTAATAAAAAACTTCGCTAATTGGAACGTCATGACAGTTAAATAACAACACTTCGCACTGTCACGTTCACACGACGATATTGTGTAAACATATTAATAAATACAAAAATATTATGATAAGAATTACATAACATAAAGTAAATTTAGTTAGTATTTGCTGGTTTGTTTGTATGTTAAAATTAAATATTATTAATATCTTTTTTATAAAAATATAAAGTTAGCTATAATAATAAAAATAAATAAATAAAAATAAAATAAACTTTATTGACTTAAGGATTACATTACAAACAAGTTGCAAGGGCCCCTGTACTAGGTGCAAACCCGTATTACTGGGTGCCCCGCTCATCCACCAGGACAACTAGAAAGTCAACAATGACTTTGTTACAACTAGAAAAGTGTGTGTGTGTGTGTGTATGTGTATGTGTGTGTGTGTGTGTCTGTGTGTGAGTGCGTGCGTGCGCTTAAACATGTATAAATTTTATTATAATTGCGAAAGGTTTAGATTGATTATCAATTTTTCAGTTTCATCATAATTATACGTGAGTAATGTTTCAGTTAGAACACGCTTTACTTTGGTCTTTGTCAGTCTGTAGAAGTCAAGTCTACTGTTTAGTTTATTATAAAGATATGACGATTGATAATTGTATTGCATTTTCTTAAATTTGGTTTTACTAGTTGGGATAGGACAAACAGATTTACGCCTACGGTTTTGGGTTTGAGAGGGAACAAAAGGTAAATGATGATGAATTTTAAGTATACAATTTAAAATATATATTTGACGAGTAGTCAGTAATTTGTACTGATTGTGTAAATCAAAAGTTGGAAAAAGGTACGGTTTGAAAAACATTACTTTTATGAGAGACCTCTGCGCTCTTTCTAAAATTATTAAATGCGTTTTAGCCGCACCTCCCCATACAGGGATACAGTAGCTCAATATAGATTGGGCTAGTGCTTTGTAGGTGGTAATAAGAGTGGCCTCGCTCGCAACGTGTCTAAGTTTTTTGAAAACCCAAGTAATTTTTCTTATCTTGTCAACGACGCTCTCAATATGAGGTCTCCAGGTGAGATGCTGGTCAATAATTACACCAAGATATTTTATCTTATCTGTTTTCGATATGTTATCACAAAAGCAAGTGTTTAAATCAGGATAATTACAGTTATGAACTTTTAGATTAAAGTGGGAGTCAGGTTGTGTAGTTTTGCGGATGGAAAAGGTTACATATTTAGTTTTATTTATATTTAATGTTAACAGATTAGACCTTAACCAGCAAGAAATTCGATGAATTCCCGACTCAGCTATAGAATGTAACTCGTCCCAAGATTTAGCATTAAAGATGAGGGCTGTATCATCAGCGTACGTGTAAATTTTGCAGTTTTCAACGTTATAATTACAGAGATCGTTTACATAAATTAGGAACAGGGTAGGTCCTAATACGCTTCCCTGTGGGACACCATAACTGACACTTGAGGGTTGGCTCACATACTCATTCAACTTTAGTAGTTGCTGACGGTCGGTTAAGTAATCCGAGAGTAGTGCGTGGGGCAATCCTCTTATACCAAAATTATATAACTTTTCAAGAAGGATGGGAATGGACACGGTGTCGAAAGCTTTAGCCAAGTCAAGGAACACTCCAGCGCATTTGTTACCAGAATCCAATTGATTGCTTATTTCATTCGTTAATGCTAGAACTGCGTCTTCAGTGGAAATGCTATTTCTAAAGCCATATTGGTTTGAAGACAACAGATTATTATTAGTGAGATATTGTTTTAAGCGATTGTTAATGAGTTTTTCAAAAATTTTAGCTAGTACGGAAATTACAGAGATCGGCCTGTAGTTATCGACATCGTCCCCATCCCCACCCTTATATATTGGTGTTACAATAGCCTGTTTAAAAGGTTTGGGAAAGCAACCGTTTGTGAAGCAAAGATTATAGATGTGACACAATATTGGTACAAGAGTATGCCTGGCCATTTTAATAAATGACGTAGGAATATTGTCCCAACCAGGAGCAGAGTCACTTGAAAGACTATTTATAATCATATCTACTTCAGTAGGGTCGGTATGGAGGAGAACAAAGGAGTTTATATGGGTGAAGGTTTCTGACAAATTACTGTGAGATGAGGAGGGGGGTGAATCTTTAACTTTTTCAGCCAAATTCCTACCCATATTAGAAAAATGTTCATTGATAAGGTTAGCAGATTGTACAGGGGACGTCGAAAGATTAATGAGTTTATGTGTATTTTCAGTTTTATTTTTACTAATATAACATATTGATTTAATAGCTTTCCAAAGTGTTTTAGAATTTTGAGCGCTATCTAGTTTATTTTTTTCATAGCTAGTTTTTAGTTTTCTTACGAGTTTATGACAAAAATTTCTGTACCGAGTGTAAGTTATTTTTAATATCTGATTATCAGGATTCCTTTTAAGTTTTAAATGGAGTTTATCACGATTCCTAAGGCAACGTAAAACACCAGGGGTAATCCAAGGCTGTAAGTGACGTTTTCTGTTAGGTATCGTAATTGTTTTTTTGTTACTATTAAATGCTACCTTTATACTATTCATCAACGTTTCGGTAGCGATTGTCGGGTCCTCAATAGTCAATATATCCACAAGGTTGTTTTTTATATCATTAAAAGCTGAAACATAATCAGTAATAACTTTTGTTTTAAATAAAACTCGGTTATACTTGTATGTAAGATTTAAAAGGACCGTTGAATGATCAGTAGGAGCGTTATTAAGTACAATTGACTTTGCAGATATAGTAGTTTTGAGCATCATATGATCATAACACATTTTGTCGCGAGTAGGTAACCTATGAGCTGGTAAAATTCCATGAAATGCGAGTGTATTTAAATAATTAGGGCAGCTTGGGTCTATACTATCATGTTTAATGTCTATATTGATATCGCCAGTTAGAATAATGTTCTTGAAATTATCAAATCGCTGAAGTAAAGCTTGAAGTGAAAAAATAAAGTCATCCGTATTTCTTATAGAAGGTGTACGATATATACCTATTATCACCGTGTCCGGAAGCGTTAGCACTAGACAAGAAGAATTTTTTATACAAGGTTCCGATACGTTACAATTAAGATTCTTATTTACATACATGATTACTCCGTCACAGCGATTTAAAATATTTTTCGTAAAATATGAGTTATAATTGCTATTTAGAGTAGGTATGGGTTTATCATTCGATAAATGACACTCTGTCATAACAAGTATATCACATTCTATTTTCAATGATTTTAGTGTTACTTGAAAAGTGTCAAAATTTTTATAAATACTCCTTATATTTTGTGTCAGGATAGTGAGATGATTAGTTTGAATAATATGGGAATAACATTCGTCAGGGTTACACGTTAAAGCCTGGGCAATTTGAAAATTGTCTATATCTGTACTTGTTTGCAGCGTGTTATCCATTATTATATAAGGTTGTATTGTCAAACAATAAATAACCGTGATAAAAGATTTGAGAATTTATGGTTACAGTTAAATGAATATAGCACGTATAATATAAGGAAAGTAACACAAGAAATCTAACAAAAACCAAATAACTTTCACATAATAAACTTATTAATACGAAATAGGTGTGTAGCAGTGTAGTATGAGTGTGTGAACAACTTGAGTAGTTGTATATATGGTGTGCATAGTGATACGAGTTAGTGTATATGAGTATTATTTGTAATATTAAATGTATAGTTAAACATACAATTATTTTGAAGTAGGAAAGAACGGTAAAGTATATAGAAGGAAGTAAGTAATTTTCTAGAGTAACTAGTCATTTGTTAGATTCATACATACTCTTAATTTGTGATTCACTTATAATTTTTATAATTGGAGAGTTTTCATCCTTCCTCACTAACACATCACCAATGGCGGTCCAGCAAAATGTGTAGTTGTTTGTTCTGCTGAATTCTCTGGCTAAGAAAAACAATCTATTACCTTTTTGGGTTAGGTGATCTGATAGAAAAACCGGTGTATTATGGCTCGATAACCCCAAGTGTTGTACATTTAGTTTATTAGTTTTGTTTTGATTGTTGTACTTTTTAGCGGCTTTCATTATATTCGTTTTCTGTATATATGAACACAGTTCCAGAATTATAGGTTTTTTATCTCCTTTGTTGGACGATCTATAGATATCTTTGATGTCATTTGTTTCGAGTTTAATATTCAGGGTATTCGATAATTTAGTAACCATGTCCATAAGCGAGGTTTTTGTTTCACTGTTTAACTTGGGAACATTTTTAATCTCTAATGAGCATTTACGTTGCGATTTTTGTAAGCTTTCAATTTGGTTTTCTAAGATTTGTATGTATTCTTTATCCTTCTGTTTTTCGCGTTCCAAAGCTTCCATTGCTTTTCTCATATCTTCGTATTGGGCGGACAAAAACGACAGTGAATCTTCGATAGTTTTTAAGGAAGCCGTGAGTTGCGCCCTTTCTCTATTCTGTTCGCACATCCAAGAAGATAACATATCCTTAATGTCGTTCTTAAACTCAGAAAATTCAAAAATAATCTCTTCCGAGCGCTTACGCTTTATACGGGTGTTTACGAAACTAGTATTCGGTGTAAATTCTTCGTTAACTTCGATCTGACGTAAATTAGACTCGGAACTAGACTTCTCAGGAGTTCGTAACATTTTAATAGTTTACTTATGCAACGTTGACGTTAGGCACTCACTAAGTACCAGGACCACAGAGGACTATGATAGTAGCTTGCGTTAACAATATGGAGGGAAGGTCCAAGCACCAGTTGCAACCGCCCACAGTGTTGATGATTGGTCACTGGGCGGGTCTGATTAACACTCACCACTTCTTGGGCGGATCAAGGAGGAGGGGCTAGTTGACGAGGATGGCTTCTTCTCAGGCTGAAAGTACTCCTGCGCAACCGTTAACAATTTGTATGAACTCCTGCGCAATTATGTGCTCCTAATATTTTAATGGAATTTTTGAATAAATTTTCAATAAACATATATTAAAATAAAAATCAAAAACACACGGTATACACGTCTACACTTGGCAGTGGTCCGGGCGGAGAATAATATAATAAACTATATCATTATTAACTTGTTGGTTGTTGGTTGGTAACCAACGCGTTGGTTTGGTGTATACAAATATTATACATGGAAATTCATCGGTGTTTGTCTAGACTGAACCTGCATTCAACAGTTCAAATGCACGAGTTGTAACCACCGAGCCATCTCGGCTAATGACAATGAAAGGAATGGTTAATATTTCTTACAGTGTTAATGTCTAGGAAGCTGTGATCACTTACCATCAAGTGACACATTATACATATAAATAATATTTTAAATTAATAAACTGTTATAAACATGATCAAATAGTTTTGTAGAATGAGAATTAAAAATATTCAATCGATATATATCTAACATTACCTACTAGTATAATAAAACTACCTAAATACTTTATATTTGCTATGATCAATAAATTAAGAAATATTTTGTAACGAACTAGTAACGAAAATGATTTTAATACAATACATACAAAATGAGCAATGGCCTTTGGACCGAATTCCAGCTAAGGTAATTAATTTTTGATATTATAGTTTACAAATATGTGCGGAAACACAGGTGCGCTCACTAACACCTAACTCCTAGTCCGATGGGGCCTTAAACTGACATTCTCAGAAGATATCAAATACATGAGCAAGGGTTTCACCAGTTTTGAGATATACGCGACTGTAACATAACCTATATTCTGATTGTGGAACACTAATGAAAATTCCTTGACAAATTCTAACAATTTTCTCAACGAGGCAGTTATCCAGGGAAAATGCTCACAAGGCGACAATAAGAAAAATAATCACGTTCAATGTTACACTTATGTATTTAACGTTACAACAACCCTCCTCTCGTTTTATAGTATGGTTTGGTGAGGTTTCGAGCAGAGATAAATTTAAAGAAACATTAAATAAAAAAAAAACATTAATAAATAAGGAATATCACTCAATACAATATTATATTAAAGATATAAAAGCTTGGACTTAGTATTTCTAGACAGGATATATAAACATTTAATTGTACTTACATTTTTTTGCCGGTTCTTCTCGGTAGAATCTACGTTCCGAACCGGTGGTAGCTTTACATTCAATTTCACACAGTAACACGACGATTGAAATATAATTTTTTGAGCCTACGTGAAATTGTTATATGACGCTACTCCAATGAAGAATGATGGATATATATATATATTATGGCAGATTTCCATCAGATAAAGGCAGACTTCCTTACAATGTTTTCACCGCCGGGTAGGAAATTAATTATAAATACAAAATATGCATATTAAAATTCATTGTTTGAGTTTGAACTCATATTAATTGTTTAATATTCATGTTCTCCACCACTAGGCTCGTTATATCTTGATATTTATTTAATCTTAACGTGACATAAATCGTAAAAATTTTAGAACTCGTTATAAAAGATTTATCTTATCAAATGCATATCTTTATCCGGCCAATTTACTTAGAGCTGTAATGTGTACTTAATGCCATACCGTAAATAGTTTTTGTTAAATTTGACTTTCATTAACACAATCAAAAACAAACTATTATTTAACAGACATTATTACATCATGATAAAAACGATTTAACCAAAGGCTTTATGAAAAATGTTTTAAAAAGTAACTATTCATTGTACCATTAATTGGTAAAAAATATTACTTTCGAAGTTCAAATAAATGAGAAGCGTGTAATTGTTGATTTTTTTTTAAGTCATAGTTTGGCGGTCAAGCGTATGGGCCACTGATGGTAAGTGGTCACTACCGCCCACAGACAATAACACTGTAAGAAATATTAACCATTCCTTATATCGGCAATTCACCACCAACCTTGGGAACTAAGATGTTACGTCCCTTGTGCCTGTAGTTACACTGGCTCACTCACCCTTCAAACCGGTACACAACAATACTGAGTACTGTTGTTCGGCGGTAGAATATCTTATGAGGGTGGTGCCTATCCAGACCGGCTCGCACAAGCCCTACCACCAAGTAAATATATATCTTTCCAATCGTGTCGTTTATTCTCTGGGTTATGTAAAATTATTTTTTGTACCCATTGAAACCACTACGATGGTCGTCTTTGACACGGATCGGATAGAATCGTAATACTTTCAATGAACTAAAATTATTTTTATTTTTTTGCAGAGTAGACGTTTTGTTTGTGGAGTCAGCAGATGTTCTGAACCTTTGACTTTATATAGCGTTTAAGAAATAAATGAATGATATTATAAAAAAGTACATTTTATGTTAATTCCAATAAGCAGACAGTATCTTATACGATAAATAAATAATTACGTCACTTAATACAACTGACAAATATCTGATCACGAATTTTGAATTACAACACAATTTATATATACTGTAGTATATATATAAACTGTAGTATATATATAAAATACATTAATTGTAACTCAAAACGAACTGATTTTGTGCTATCTTAATACAACCTAAGTCAAATCATATTTTTTTCCATTCTAATATTTTATCTCATAATTATTTTCTGTAATGTTATAATTTTATAAATTTATGCATATTTTTACTTGATGGCTTGTATCACCCACTCGTCGGACATTCATCCGCCAAAGAGCAATACTTATCATTGTTTTTCAGTTTGAAGGGTGTGAGCCAGTGTACCTACAGACACAAGAGTCATAACATCTTAGTTTCATAAGTTGGTGGCGCATTGGTGATGAAAGAAATGGTATATATTTCTTAAAAGGCCAACTCAATATATGAGACAAATTTGACAGGTTTATGTGAAATAATTTTTGAGTTACGGGGAGGCCAAATGGTTCGTGTAATATTACACACGGTGCTGCTAGCCAGTTCTTTTACTTGAACTGGGCTTGACACGCTACCGCGTGACTGGATGTCTATAGGCGATGGTGACCACTAATCATCGAATGGCCCTTGCCTCTGCTTATCTAATATAATAGAAAAATTAAAAACAAATTGAATTAATTTTAAATAAAATAAATATAAATAAGGATTATTTATTGAGATATGTGCCTTTAGTTACATTGCCTCATTCACCTATAAAGGTTTGATAGCATTTTAGTTCCCAAAGCGGCCTATGTAGCAAACTTCTACATAAAAAATAAAAAAACTCGGTCCCGTTTTGTTTCTTGATATATTTATTAACTAAATAAAATATAAAACCCTGTTATTGTCTCACAACATCTGACAGACCTTTTAATTGAAATATTGTATTGCAAACTAATATTATACAAGTAGCACAAGTACAAGGGCATCGTATATGCTAAATAGAATATAATTGACGTCTCCAGTGAATCGCTTGCTACAAACAATCTACCCATCTCATTCGAATTATATGGGGTGTAACAAGGACGGTTATGTTGCAGTTAGTGTGCTAATATAGGCAATTTAAGCATAGTTCAAATTAGAATATAATTGATAATTTTCTATATTAAGTAGTATTTTTAAGCGATAAATATTGACGTATTTGGTAAGATATCTGATCATAATACGCTATGTAAAATTCTCGTTTAATAAAAACCGCCGTTGATCATGAAATATCTTTAATTGCACATATTTCCATTTCTCGGAAACAGGGAATCACTTAGCGTCACTATCACAGACGCAATGAACTTATTCAGGTCATCCATTTGTGGCAGGCTTGGGCCTGTATATTCAAATTTCAAGGTTAAATTTTTAACGGTTTTAGATATTACGATTGACACTCTGATGTTACAAAGTTTGACTTCTGTCACGTGAACTGGGTACTTATAGAATGATTTTTTATTCAGACAGATTCAATATATTTGTCATTGTTATGCGTAATATTATTGATTTTGATAATTACTCTTATAATAAAAAAATGGAATTTCGAAAATTTTAAATTTAGAGATATAATCTTTATTTAATATTGAAGCATTGAACTTGGTTATCAATTGTCAAAAATACCACCAGTACCACACCTAAGAGTTGAGAAAAATGAAAACACACGCCGTATATTTTTTTGGCTACAAATCCTTTACAAGAATATAAAACGTTTGACGACGTAACTACATTATATTCCGTATGGGGATAATCAATTTAACAAACGTCCTCATCAAGTCCCTATGTTCAAAATGGCGTTGCACGCCATATTAAATTAGTAGTGACGTAACATATTCGGAACAACTCAAACAAAATGTATTCTATGCTTAACTATTACTTTTTAGTGATAGTCAAAATATATTTATGTTCACTAAATGGCCCCACATTGAATTGAAACAAAACGAGACCACAATTGTAATTTTTTGATAGAACTAATGAATATACATACAAAGCAATCTTAAGCTTTTCTTTGTTCCACCGAAAACAGTAAAAGGAATTAAACAGGATTATTGATAGTCTTTTATTTTTTTATAAATTTTTTTTTGTTGGTGATGTTTTATCTATACCCACATATAAGGCTAAAGATATTGTTCATTTGAACACGTTTATCTCAAGACTTTAAAGTCCGTATTAATGTAACCACGTGAAACCACGTGAACCAGCTACAGCTAGTAAGTAAATTATTTAAATACCAATACTTAAGCTCTTTAAAAAGTTTTTATCGATTACAAATGTAGTAATACATTATGTTATATTAAAAATCAAAAGACAAAAGTTAGTATGTACACCAAAGAGGTGATAACCAATCTAAATATATTGTTTTTTTTTATTATTAAATATTGTGTTATTATTTATGTATGTAAAGAAAACCGGAATTTAATATTTAACAATTTATCAATTTCGAATAATGTAATCCATTTCATTATCAATATACAATTTATTTGAAAACGTCGAACAAAAATAGAACGCGGGTATTTTTTTTTTTTTGTTTTATACGTTATTCTTTTCGACATGCTACACTCAAATATCGCTCAATGCATCGCACGTTCGGTGTTACAATAAATATAGGATATTGATGGGCCTGCCGCGATTTCACAGTGCCTCGACTGTAAATGTTCACAAACTTTCACATCTGCCTGTTATTTTATTATTATTCGTGAATTACGAATGTTTTCAACGATTTAACATTCTATCAGTGATAAAACTAGTTTATTATAACTTTGCCTCTGTTAAATTAATTATGTTGCAACGCTAAAATATGAATATAAATTATATATTTTTACAGACATCGCAAAACATACATGTTATATAATTATTATATATCGCTTTTTATGGATTATTAAATTAATTAAATTAATGCGGTATTATCAAAAATCATACGATCAAGCATTTATAAATTTTATATTTATATCAAAGAGGTCATCGAACTCCATCAATAAAAATTAATTAAAACTTTGTTATATAAACAACAATAAAATGAGTATTTGCTTTAGTGAGGCTGTTTAGAGTTCTAAAAGCCGATATTAATATAAAAAATAAATTAAATAAATATTGAAACAGTATTCCACAAACGAGGTTTTATATTTTAATTAAGAATCAAAATAAATATACGTTTGGCCAGTATCTAGACTTTTATTGAAAAGTTTAATAAAACATATTGCCGAAACAGATCAGATGCGTTAAACGTATAGTGAATGAATATTCTCAGTAAGCGCTGAAGCGCGGTTCACTTGATACATACTTCTTATCAGCTGGAATCAAAGTAAGTTCATTTTACAGTTCTCGATTATACATATATGTTTTAAATAAATATTACTATTGTTTACAGTAAAAATATTCAAGGATTTTTTTTATTAATATTACTTTAATTACATTATAAAAGTACATATTTAAATAAAATTCTTACACTCTTAATTTTAACTAAAATTGATATAATACCTCAATTATTAATCATCGAAGTTAAAATTTAAGCAAACTCGTGACTAATAAAAACATCAAATTTATACACACATAAATTTATAGTATATTTATCTGCTTTCGCGTGTGCATATTTATTTTAAGTTTGTGTGTGCATGAACTTAATGTAATTTCGACTACAAAGACAAAAAATACATTCAATACGAAATATTTTACAGCACGACAAAATAAAGTGTATCAAGTATTTGATATTTTATGTAAAACTTATCTGAAGATGATATCTAAAAAAGCAATGTAACCGCATTTATCCTTAAAGTTATTTCCTTTATTAAAATGTAGATCGAAAATGGTATTTCTTAATACACTTAAATCAAGAAAGAGGTTCTCAATCCTTCACTACGTGTATTAATACGATTGTATACTTTAGGTATAATATTGTGTCTATTTATAAATCAAGTTTGAACATTCTTTTTGCATTGGACTAAATATTGGCTGGCCCAACGTGGTCCCAACGTGGTCCCAACGCGTCCTATATTGGTCATTGTTGAGTTTTTGTTTACAGCGTACATTCGAGGAAGTAAATGAAACCATTTCGTTCTTTAATCCTATCGAGGGATTACTATCATTTTTCAACCTTTGGTTTCATTATTATTTATTAACTTCGGAGAGTTATTGTATAAACTGGATTTAAAAATCGATATGAAAGTTTTTGATCCGACTTCATAAATACCAAGTTTGAGGAATTTCAGCTTTGAGGATCCGAGATTCAAACGTCAAAGAGTTATTAGAACAAAAAATATTTTTTATAATTTATTAAGCAAACTAAATTCCAAAACATAATCCTTTTTGATTGTTCTTGCAAATCACACTACATACACACGGCTGCTATTCTTTTTCATGTATCTGAAATGTATAACACATACGGATACAATAATACTGAAAATAATTCAACATACACACATACAAAACAGTTTTTAAGTACGTGTGTGTGAACGTAATATCATATTGACTACAAACAAACTACAAACAAACAAATTAATCTAACACGAAATATTTTACAACACGACAAAATATAAAAGTAAATAAAATGAATGACGTCAAACCGGAAGGTGGTATTACATCTATAAGTAAGATTATATACATACTCTTTACAATATATGATTATGAAAGACTCGGTCCGCACGTCTACGCTAAAATACTTTTTATTGTTATAATAAAACATCCCTCCTTATAGTAAGTAGTTGTTTTCGATAATTTCTATACTTGAATACCACTTAAAATCCTTCTGCCATAATTACTCGAACTTCAATAACATTGGACTTTTATACAAACTACCATCCCCTGATTTAACCCCAAAAGGGGATTGATTTTTTAAAATACGTTATTTGTACACCTCCACATCATCTATGTATGAATGCTCTGTATATTTTAAATTTCAAGTCTCTTACTTTAACTTTCATACAAACTTCCAACCCTCATTTACCCCCTTAGGGGTGGAGTTTCGTAAAATCCGTTGTTAGCGGATGTCTACATCCTATTAGGAACCTACCTGCTAAATTTCAACTCTGTAGGTGTTGTAGTTTTTGAGATTTCGTGATTTATCAGTGAATGGTATTTCGCTTTTACACATATATAAAGATTAATAATAAAATTGCTGTCAAGTTTTATATAGGCGTTAAGAGTACCCATTTATAAAAATTAAATAAAAAATCCTTATAGATAGCCAATACGTATTAAGTTTTAAAAGGTTTAACATTTTCAAATATTTACCTGAAATTATTCAAAGGGCAGTGAATTTAAATTTTTATGTTCGCGTGCAGCAAATTGCATAATGACTGTCCAATCTCCATCTAGAATTAGTTTGAACCAAAACGTGAATTCACGATTCAATGAATTGCTAACTTGCGAAATTAGCTTTGATATCCCTACGATTTATTTCAATTTTAAAGGATTTGTCGACTTTTCATGATTCACATTTCAAATAGAAGTCACCTTTGCAATTGAAAAAATAGATTTGTATGTATTTATGTATTTCTACGTTGGATTATTGAAAAAAGTTTGTATTTGAATTGGGTTGGAATCGTTAACTATACTAATACTAGTACATCTTCTATACATATAATAAAATTGGAGTGTCCGTTTGTAAAATTAAAATAACCGCGTTTTACTAAATGCATATGTATGTATACACGGTACATATACCTAAATAACATTTTTTACAATTTTTGTCTGTCTGTCTGTTTGTATCGGCTAATCTCTAGAACGGCTGGACCGATTTTGACGGGACTTTCTCTGGCAGATAGCTGATGTAATAAGGAGTAACTTAGGCTACTTTTATTTTAGAATTATATGTAAAATAATAATAAAGTCACGCTTTTTTATTAAATTCAAACGCGCACAAAGACGCAGGCACAGCTATTACATATATAAAAATGAAACCATATATATCATTTAAAAAAATTATTAGCTTAAGTATATTCAATAATTTAGTGTTTATTTGAGCTATGGGTTTTTTAAATTCTATTTTAGTTAAATTATTATTGAGTTAATTATACAACTTATATATATATATTATAATATTGTATTATCTGTGTGTCTATCACGATAAACTGACTAAGGCGCATCAAAGGGGAATCGTCCGTTAATTTATTGAATACCGTTGACACTTCCCCCCTTTTTAGGTATTTAATGCCCAGCGAAGCGAACGAATAACAGGTATTGTGTGTTATGCAGTGTTATTATATATTCAGAACTGGGTAAATATTATGTATTAAAACAGTTTCGAATAAAAAAAAATATTGTTAGTGAGCTTCAATAAATTAATACATAAAAATAATTTAATTGTAATTATTGATTTCTGATAATATATTTTATATAAGCCGTGAAAAAATCATTTAACGTACGTAGGTACCTGATCACGTAACGTGATCACATTTATATTACTGTATGAGCGGTCCCGATTTACTTCATCAATCATAACCAAAACATGTGGGTTAAAATCCAGACAGGCGACACGGGCAGTTAACATGTACTTAATTTGAGTTTATAATTCATTTTGTGCTCAGCGATGAAAGGATAGCAAAAATCGTTCATTTTTCAGAGGAAATTCCATTACGTCTAAGAAAAAGGCTATTCCTTAACAATTTTTTACATTCGTCGTTTCGTATATGATTCACTTAATATTATTAGATAATACACCAAGTAATATTAACTTTGTCCAAGATCTGGTTGCCAATCATTAAAAGAGTTTATTAAATCTAATTAAAGTTCTAATAAACGTTCAAAATTAATTTGTGATTCAATTCTCTCACAAACAAAATTGTAACAGTAATAAACGTATATTTTTTAAACGTCTTGATATAAATAATACTATAATAGAAGCCGTAAATAAACTCGTTACTAAATCACACCGTACACCTTTATAATTTCATACGTATAATATCTCCGACATGAATGGTCCTAATTCTAAACGAAAATTTTACGGAACGTATTATAACAAATTTCAAAAAACGAAAATGTTTTCCATTCATTCGTATTTTTGTGGTAGATTATTTTTGCTTATCAACGGATTTGGATGATATTGGTGATCAAAATTGTCCTCTTAATTTGCTTTTGAGAATTTTTAATTCTTAATCTACTCGCAAAGCGTATATTCGAGCAAATCATTGAAGTCAATTTTTTGGGGACGAAAATATTTTCTTATACATTTATCTGAAACGAAATACCTTTACCAAATCTAATCTAAGTGCTGAGGTATTCAGCTGTCGGTCTGAATTGATTAAAGAGGATTTCATCCTAATTACCGGCTCCGGACGTGTCACTAAATCCAGTGATTAATTGGTCAAAGTCCGATCCTAATTTTTTGTTCTCTAAATTCCAAGCCTTCACTATTTCAGTCTAACCTTGTAATTGAAGTGTAATTAACAAAACCGTTTTTAATTAATTATATTTCTATCTATAGTACCGTCAGTGTCGTTTTATAACTATATCTGTAATATTTGATATTGTTGTGGTCCGATTATGATTTACACAACATACATACATACCATTACAAGCACAAGGGACATAACATCTTAGTTCCCAAAATTGGTGGCACATAAACGATGGATGGAATGGTTTATATTTCTTACAGTGCCATTGCCTATGGGCGGCGGAGTCCATTTACCATCAGGTTATCAATTTGCCAGTTCACCTATCTTTTGAAAAATCCTTTTATTATAGTGTTATATTAATTTTATAGTGGTATTTTGGGTGAAGTTCGCAAGGATGTAAGAAAAAAACACTCTTACTTTGCAAGGGAACACGAAAAAACTTAAGGATTTTCGTAGAAAACGCTCGTTTATAATCAATTTCTATCGCCAAACTTGCTGATTTCGTTCAGGCTATCGAATACTTTTTTATATTCAAACCATCGTGTGGGGCGTATGATATAGAGTCTAATGGAAATTAAATGACGTTTTCGAATATAAAATTATTTATTTTTTTGGAAAAAAATACTACTAATCTTGGCGGTTCTTAAGGTGACTGTAAGTTGACTGTCAGTTGTTTTGGTGTGTTCTTTTTTGCATCATAATTATAAGCAGAGATCAATGTGATTTTCTATTCACGTCATTCATACAAATGATCTGCTACACATCGGGTAAAAACAATTTTTTTTAATTAATATAGATATTATAAAAGACGAAAGTCGCTCTTGCAAACAATGTCTATATGTTTCCGTATTACTATATCGCAGCCGTGTCTAGTATTTCTGTGTTACATAATATATTTAAAAAAGCCTACTGAATTTAAATTAATGTAGGTAATTAATTAAAATGATTATGATTACTTTTCATTTAAATATATATTAGTTACAAGTACTTTGCTACTTACAGTCATGCTTATAAACGTAGTTTAGCAAGTGTTAAGTCAATAATTTCTTCTCCATTTATGTCATTAATTTAACATACGAAGGAAAAAGACAGCATTGTTTTACTTATTAACTGTCTCACATAATGTCAAAAGTACGCTATGAAATTGACATCACACACACAGTTTACTCAAAATACACACACACTCTCGAACACAACACAAGTAAACATAATTATAAAATAATTGAATCTGAAATCTGGGTTTCTCAAAACATAAAAATTAAAGTGGACCGAATGGAAATATTTTCTGAATAACAAAAATTAAATAATCAGTACGTATTGTGATAAAACATTTTCTTTTTCAGCTTCAAGCGATCGAACATGGTTTACAAATTCACAAATACAAAATATATACCCTTGTTGGTATTTCAGTTGATACTGATGGTCTTATATTTCATATTCGTGAGATATGGGGGAGATAAACATCACGACGTGAGAGGTATGCAAATATTATTACTTTATATATTTTTCATTGTATACCTAACTAGCGACCCGTCCCGTCTTTGCACGGCTGCAATGCTGATACTAAATATACTTCAGAACGTCTTTATATACAACTAGCTGTTATCCGCGGCTTTGCCAGCGTAGAATATGAATATATTTACAAATTAATTTAAAATGTTACGTTTATGTAATACCTCTTTGTATACCACATTGGTGTGTATTTCAGCCCTTAGGGTAGAATATCCAGAAACGCTTAAATACGTGTCAACTCATTTTTAATCAGTGGCACAAAAATAAAATTTCATGCTTCTAACTTCAAAATGACAGGCTACCAGGCTAACCTGTATACGAAATGTCAAACTCTATTTCTCCCCTTAGGCGTACAATATCCAGAAACGCATAAATACGTATCTACTCATTTTTAATCAGTATCCCAAAAAACAGTTTTTTTTTTTAATTTAAAAAATGACGGACTTCCATAAAAACTTTCATCCCTTATTTCACCCCCTCAGAGGTAGAATATCAAGAAACACTTAAATACGTATCTACTCATTTTTAATCAGTAGCCCATAAATAAAGTTCCATGTTTGTTACTTATAAAATGACGGATTTCCAGACTAACCTATATAAAAAATGTCCTACCCCTATTAAACCCCTTAGAGGTAGAATATCTAGAAACACTTAAGTACGGATAGTATGGAAGTATGGATATTATAGTATGGATTGTTATGAAAATAAATATGTGAAGTGTAATGTCGGTGTGTATTGTGTATGTATATTATATTACATAAGCATCAGCAGCCTGTAAATTTCCCACTGCTGGGCCAAAGGCCTCCTCTCCCTTTGAGGAAAAGGTTTGGAACATATTCCACCACGCTGCTCCAATGCGGGTTCGCGGAATACACATATGGCAGATTTTCGTTGAAATTAGACACATGCAGGTTTCCTCACGATGTTTTCCTTCACCGCCGAGCACGAGATGAATTATAAACACAGATTAAGCACATGAAAATTCAGTGGTGCCTGCCTGGGTTTGAGCCCGAAATCATCGGTTAAGATGCACGCGTTCTAACCACTGGGCCATCTCGGCATTACATAAATAATAAATAAATATTAAATAGAATATTACATTGTATTTGTGTAATTGTATAGCGTAATAAATAAATATGATTAATTAATAAACTACATACCTAATAAAGTGCGAGTCGGACTCGTGGACCGGGGGTTCCATAGGTATGTAAATAGCTCATAGATCTACCAAAAGGGAAACGATGCTTGAAGATATTTCCCTTTTTTCCAGTTTTTAATTTTTCCAATGTAAGCAGAGCCCTGCTCCTAAGCAAAATGTACGCAGTGTGGGATCAATTTATACTGGTTATTTTTATAAACAAATAAAAATAAAAAAATCATGACTTTCGTTTTTTTTTAGTTTATTGTGCTATAATAACTATCTTCATGCGAAATTTCAAGTTTCTAGGACTACGGACTTTCAAGAAAAAAATACAATTCCCGTTTATTCCCAAAAATAGATATTAATATATTGAGAATTTCGAAATATCCTAAAAATAGTTTTTAGTTGTTGTTATAACCTACTTGCATGCTAAATTTGAAACCCCTAATAATTATAGTTACGGAGATAGAGCTACTTTGGTTCGAAAATATAAATCCCATTTATTCCCTATCCCGTGAGAATTTTGAAAAATCCCTTCTTAGTGCACCTCTAGGATACTCGAGGTATACGTGTGCAAAATTTCAAGTCTCTAGGTCCAGTGGTTTAGGCTGTGCGTTGTCTGTCAGTCACTCAGTCACTCAGTAACGGAAGAGTTTTATATATATTGATTGAAGTTCACAGCTCTTTTGTTTTTAGACAACTCAAATCGCTATGTCCCTGCATTTTAAATCCGTAATATCTTCGAAAATATTCATTTAACTGTCAGGGGCCATATTGTTTTATATTAATTCACAATTAATTTAAAATACTTAATTGGATAAGGATTAAAACTGTATTGCTTAAATTCGCTTCATAAATAAGGCATTATTTCTCGTAACAAGTAACGGATAATTAATGGATATTGTGGGTTATCCATAAGAGATAGACAAATACCGTCGCGAACTTTTTGTAGACATTTTAAAGGTGCACAATACTGTAGTACATTATTTTGATCTATCTCGTAGGGTTCAGCCAGCGTTAGCAAAGTAAGGCAAAAAAAATGCATCAAAATTAATTGCGTAGTTTTAAAGACCTAATCATACATAGGGACATACAGACAGCGGGTTACGACTTTGTTTTATACTATGTAGTGATGTGAAAACTAATATTAGTAGCCTTAAATATTATATTCTATGCATATGCATTTATTGATAGTAGGACCTTTTTAGTCCATCTGAGCAGGTACCACTCACTTATCATATGTTCGAGGTTGGTGCCGCATTGGCGAAAATTTTAAAGATAGTATAGAAAATTTGCAGGCTAAGAGGAACATTTTCATTGGCCTACTGAAATCACCCTTCTTCCGACATCACCATAGTCGCGTAATTACCACCATTTTGAAAACAAATATCTCAGACAGAGAGTAATCGGAGGATGACACCTTTTATTTTGGGTTCCGTAAACGGTAAAAGCGGGACCCTATTTCTAAGACTTCGCTGTCTATCCGTCTGTATGTGTGTCACCGGGCTGTATCTCAAGAACCTCTATAGCTAGACAGTTGAAATTTTCACAAATTATGTATTTCTGTTAATACAAAATAAAATAAATATTTAAGGTCAGTATTAATTTAGTCAATAGTACGGAATCCTTCGGGCGCGAGTGCGACTCGAACTTGGCCGGTTTAATGAAATTAGTAAGATGGTCAAATAGGCTACCTGTTGCACCTTATATATTTAAAATATACATTCGTTTTTTATAACAAATAAAAACATTACAATACATACAAATTGAAACGAAACATTTTTTGTGTTTTGTTTAAATTCATATTACTCTATTTTTAAATTAATTTAACTAAGTATATTTTTTTCACACTTATTTGATCTCGTGTAATCATTTAAACGAAACAATTTATCTGAAATATTTTACAAACAGTTTTCACTTCGGTCTGAGCCATATTTATAACTTACACTAATTTTCTAGGCGAATCATAGTTGCAGTAGCAATTTTGGTAATTAGATAATGAACTGTTAATTTCGTTATCAGACCAAATGATAATCAATCTGTTAAGACGTTCTTTAATCAAATTATGGCGGAGTTCACGAGAACTAACTTAAGCGTAGTTGATAAATTCCAGTCATTCGATACTTGAAAGGAAGAAAAGTTTTATTGCCATATGTGAAAATTCAATTATAATTTAAATTTCACGTAATATAGCTGTATAGCTGAATCAAATTACAGTGCTGGTTTTCAGAGGGGCTCTATACAACAGAAGATTTAATATGCAAATAATAATGGATAAAAAATATTTTTATATTACATTACAATTAAATAAAATTTAATATTGTTACACGAAAATATTATTTAAGCTTATGATATTTTAATCTAAATAAGAGAGACGAGGTGCCCTGTGGTATCTTAACCGATGATTGCAGGTTCAAACCCAGGCAAGCACTAATACATTTTCTCGTGCCCTGGCGGTCAAGTAAAACATCATGACGAAATCCGCGTTTGACTAATTTCAATAAAATTCATAAACACTAGAGCTGCGTGTGGAATAAGCTCCAAGCCAGCTGTATGACATTTACAGGCCGTTACTTAACTTTTACTTTAAATTATTTAAGTAAAATAATACTCTAAAAGTTCCTGATTGTAACACAAATGTTATTCTTTCAACTGTCTTTGATAAAGAGTGCGTTATACTGGCGCGTTCTTAATGTCAGTAATGATTGCTTAAAAAAAATCTTCTGAATATAAATGCAAAAATATACCACAAATATTAAAAAAAAAAATTAAAGCTCTTTTAAAATAAAACATTAATAAATAAGGGATATTACTCGATACAAGATTATATTAAATATATTAAAACGTGAACTTTATTTATTGATATAATTTAACCAATCCTTAGGTTGTCAATGCGACAACAAAAGAACCAAGATGTTATGTAGTTTCAGTAGCTCACACATCCTTCAAAACCAGAACAATGCTAAGTATTGCAGCTGGGCGGTATATCTGATGGGTGTACCTCTAAGTAAATATCGATGACAAAGAGCGTTTAACCATTTAAATTAGCTTAAACTAACTAACTTAAATTTTATTATATTATATTATTAGCTGTGCCCGCGGCTTCGTGCGCGTTTGAATTTAACAAAAAATTTACTGTTGTAGCCTAAGTTACTCCTTATTACATCAGCTTTCTGCCATCGAAAGTTCTGTCAGAATCGGACCAGCCGTTCCAGAGATTAGCCGGAACAAACAGACTGACAGACAAAAATTGAAACAAATCTTATTTTGGTATATGTACCGTGTATACATCCATATGCATTTAGTAAAAAGCGGTTATTTTAATATTACAAACAGACACTCCAATTTTATTAAACGAGTATGAATAGATTATATTTCAAGTTTGATTTATATATTATTCAAATGATTATGATGTCGTTCTGACCAATTCCGATCATGGCGGCGAATCTCAAAGGAGATCAACTACGCAGACTATTATAGTGCACAAGTTTGTGCGCAAACACAGGTAGATTCTCTATTCCGTCACACTCATAATCCGATAAGACCGCAATCCGACAGGATCGGAAAGAGTTCAGGCGACCAATGGCTTTACGTGTTTTCAAAGGCACGAAAATGTACATACTTCCAACTTACAGGCTGTTACTGAGAACGTTTCCATAGAAAAACTCGATAACTTTTTATCGCCCGACCTAAGGTTAGAACCCAGTACCTCAATATCTGCGGCCTTATATATAAACCAACGAGGTAGGCCATTCCAATTTTAAATATATATAAATCAAATGACAATACAATAAATAAGTATAAATCTCTCGAGTTCGGACTCGTATAATTCCTACAGCGAGGGTATATAAGTCCTTCAACAAATACATTCATTTGACTGAAAAACGTGTGCTTACAGTATTAATAATAATATTTAATTAATATTAATATGACTTCTATAATAAACATCTCTATAGTATAGCGAATATTTATATTCAATTATATTATATGAAATTTAAATATGGAATTTGAGTTAAATAATTTCATAATAAGACTAAAAGATATTTCACATTTAAAATTATATTCTTTCGTAAATAATTTTATCACATTTTTGAAATGGAATCACATTTTATTATTATAAATTTGACTTTATAATAAGGAAGGTCTTGCTGGGGAGTCAATTTTGATGTCGTTCCCATGACCAATCTAAACGCGGTCGAGATGAAGCGGTTGATTCGCTCAGTCATACCGTTTAACTTGTGATAAGCGAAGCGGATAGCGAGTGATTAAATAAAATTGTTTTTCATTTCAAATATATTTTATTATATAATCGGCCCATTTTTAGAAGTCCATACTTAAGGTAAAAAAGCGAAGACGTTATAACTTTTACCAGTATAAATAAAATTAACAGTTTTTTTAAAATCATTTAATAATCCGTTGCGTTTTGAGTTCCACGAAATTTTATTGTTAGTTATTTTAAATGTTATGTTTTATTTAAGAATTATTAATTTGAATGAATATCATATGTATTTATGTCCATAATTAATTAATTATGATATTTATTTCAAGCAAATTAAATTCGTCAATGTAATCTCATAAAATTATTATAAATTACATTCATTAGTAATTTCACAATTCAGTTGTTTCTAATTAAATAACGACAAAAACGAAGTTAGCATTACCAAAAAATATAGTCATAATTGAAAGAGTAACCTTGTACAGAAGCATTTACAGAAAATTTAATTTAAAAAAAAAATTGTAGGCAAAAGATTTCTGTCACATGTGACGTGGGCTTTATTTTTAACAAATCATTTCACATTCTCGCATATAATATGTTGAAAATGTATATTTATAATTGGAGCATTTAAAAAAGCAAACGTAAAGTCGTACCGTAAAGTTACCCGAAACGCGGTCAGGGCGTAACGCTTGATTGACTCACTCGTATCGCTTGACGAGAGGTTTTGCGGTTTTCCTATTAATTTGCGATACGTCAATAGTCAAGCGTTTCATCTTAAATGACGACTAACCATCCTCAATCCCTAGGTATTATAAGCAAATTGAATATTGCTGTTGCTAACTAAAACTTTGAAATGCATAGTAATTAACAACTGATAAAAAATTTTTTTTTAATAACTTTCCTTCTCCGAACTAATTATACCATTAATCATTAACGAAATTTTAAATTTTATTCGGAAAAATTTATTACGAGTGTGATAAAGTCGAAGATGAACATCATATTTTCTTGGAATTTGTTTGGAACAAATTGTTCCGACAATATGTAGTAAAGTGTTGTAAGAGAGGTTGGAACTAAATAGTGTCTTGGTGTATCCGTTATCTGATACAATACTGACTTCGGAGACTGGGTTTGATGAGAAAATAACAATGCCCTCCTTAATAAACCAACCAACCACAACATCAATGTTATAGACGTTTTTGAGTGTGAAAACTAAATAAAATATAAAAAAGACTAACTTACGTCTTCAATATATGTATTAACAAAATTCCGATTTCATATAATATATATTTTTAACTATTTCAATTTATTTCCTTTCTTTAAAACTGTTTTTTTTTTGTTTATTAAATTTGACGAATATAATATTGACTTTATTTAAAAATATATATTAACAACAACAACATTGTAATAAAACGCTAACATTCTTAATGTGAACGTAAGTTCATAGACAGATAATTCAGTTTAATTAAATGCGCTAAGATGAGTCGACCAGAGCACTTTTAGCGATGACTAGATTCAATCCAGTTCGATGGCGTAGATTTCTCGGAAACAATACAATACGACGTGTGATAGAATTGAAAACAGATTTCCCTGCGCTGTTTCATAAAACTCTAGAATAATAACGCGAGAATTTTAATTACAAGCAGCTTGATTGTAAATTATTTAATCTACTAATATTAATAGTAATATTGTTTACTAGTCTTCCTATATCTATTCTTTAAGAATAAATTCTAAACTATAACAGTGCCATTCTGAAAGAATTCGCTTCTCATTCTACTCATGATATTTTCATAACCGACTTACTATGAACTATAAGCGCTTCCTATAAACTGGGTAATTATTATGTCAATGTCGCATATCACGTGCTGATATTTCACGCTAGTGTTATGAGGTGAGCTTCGAGTTTCTTCTTACAGAATACCTACACCATAAGTATCAACATTTCGACGCCGTTACAAAGTGAGTTCATAGCTATTTTTTTCTACGGTACAAAGTTCCTCCGATCGTGTATTAATTTCCTAAAAATTTTAAATAAATTCTCAAGAATACCAGTTAATATTTTTACGTATCATAAAATCGTCAAACTATTTTTAAAATCCAATTAAAAGTAAGCTTGTGTGGATTCGATCTTAATTATTTAAAACCGATTCACGTTAAAATTGACGTTATAATGATAATAATTCATAAACGAAAAATCACAACGTATATAAGCCAACAAGAGAATACTCAATCAATGCCTTTTATCATCACTTGGATCGACACGTCTGAATAGAGTATCGAACGATCATTGTGCGTAATGGAAACACAAATTACTCTTCAATACCCCTCATTGTTACCCGATACCTTTCAAAGTCAGGCTTAGTCAGAACAATCGTCCCTTATTACCGGTTATATCTTCCTCTATCCGAGTACAGGGTAATTTCATCCGGATCGGTGTAGGGCTAACCGTCCATCGATTGAAAAGCGTCATTGAGCTATATTTATAGTAACGGTTTTTTTTATTGTACGTTTTCTGATGTTTTATGATACAGAAAAAAATATCAATTTTATAAAGTATCTTTATATAATTAGCAATCATCCCTGGCGCCATTTATTAATGAAGAAAAAAAAATGTGTGAGAAATAAAATTGAGTTGATCTCTCGGTCTTAAATAATTCAGTAGGTGGCGCTGCAAACAGGTTTTAAGATTTGTTTTAACACAATATTATTATTTTGCCAGTCTATACTGGTATTAGAAATGCGAAAGTAACTCTGTTTGTCTTCCTATTACTACTTTACGGCCAAACCACAGAACCGATTTGATGATTTTTTTATGAAGCCAGCTTGAACTTCAAAAAATGACATGATTTTTTTTTTTACATAATATTTTATGACTAAATCCTAAAATTCGAAAGATACTGCAGGCAATAACTAGTTTTATATTATATAAAGTTAACACCACCTCTTTATTAGTTTTCTAGTATCATGTAGAGCTACGATTTTGATACACACGACTTTGATTACGTCGTATCCATATGTTCTGTGTCATGTCATTACTTTTTTTTAATAAACATGGAAGCAATCTCTTACTACCGAGTCACAATATAATTGAATTTCTGTTTAACTACAATTAAATTTATATTTAACATTTTGACTCAAAAAAATAATAAATTAGCTCGTAAATATTACGCTGAAGCCCAACAATCTATATTGTAATACTGTTGGGCAATATTGAATAATTTAATTACACGTATAAGTGGTATAATTTTTTGTTGGAAAAATAGTATTTATTTTAAAAAGCGCTATGTATTCGGTGGATAACAAGCCGTGTAGGGAATGTAATGAATGATCGAAAGCCAGATAGCCTCAAGTCAGGTAAAATCACGTTAATCCGACAGATTTTGTATTAGCGTAGAATACAATTGAGGGCTAAAACTAAATACATTATAAAGGTAAAATTATAGTATAAATCCAATTGATCAATTTGGATAAGATCTTAATAATAATAAAAGCTCACTCAAGTAGTATACTGAATTTAATTATGTTTTCAGTATAATTATTCGTAGAATAAAACTAGGTCTTACGTTATAGCGTAATAAACATATTATTCGGTTTACGCGTTCCAGAAAACCTCCCAGTCGGTATGATTTTCACCAAAATCATCAACAAACATTTTCATATTTTAGCCAAATTATACAAAACCTTTATGAATTATACATTTAAACCTTTCTCACGAATCACTGTTAATTGGTCGTATCCGAAATCTATTTTATCGTGATATACAGAGGGGAGGACTATGTTTTAATACATGTTGTATTATTTGTTTGTCAAAACTGGCAGAAATGGCAAGCGTTTTCTGTTCTTTCTTCATCGCCAAAAGTAGGTCGGGAGTCCCGAGACCGACCGTGACCGAGTGGTGGCCGCTATGTCAAGCGTAACCGCTGAGAATATACTGATGCGCTACCGCGGCTAAAATCAGCTGATTCTTAGGTTTCGATGCTTGAAATAAGCCAATAATAAACTTATTAGGTTTCGCAGAAATTCTGGTATGTTGGCAGAGAATAAACTCCCGTGCATGATCAAGTTCGTCATCGTCATCCACCTGAAATTTTACCAACGAAATAGAGAACGAACCTGTCTTTGCGCACAAACTTGTGCACTATTATATACCCCGCGCTGATAGCTACTCTACGGCAACATCATCATTGCCATCAACCATGGGACTTAAGCTAATTATTATACATCTATTATTACAATGACCACCTTTTTGTCGCCAAAAAGATCAATACAAATAATTACTTTTCGGCGTTAGAAAAACGACACATTTATTCATAGCGCTCATTAAAATCAACACAAGTTAACTTAGTCGCCTTAATTGCATCACAGTTAGATGAGAAAAACGATATTTGCGAAAGTGATAAAGAAAAATATATCATTCAGTTGAATTGTATGAATATGCTAAAATAAAATCAATTTATAAAATATTGGCTGCTCGCCACGACTCGCTAGGCACCGTTAATGCTTAACCTTAGATATTTCCTTTTAAATATGCTATTATAATTTATTATTGTGAGAATGTATTGTATCATTAGGCAATATTTAATGTATAAATATTTCAATGATGAGTTTTAATAAAATATTTGTCTTAGTGGTAGGGCTTTGTGTGAGGTAGGTAAGTAAGGTAGGCACCACCCTCTCATCAGATATTCTACTGGCAAACAGCAATACTTAATATTTTTGTGTTCCGGTTTTAAGTGTGGGCGAGCAAGTTTAACTAAAAGCATAATATACATTAAATATTAGTTCCAAAGATTAGTGGCGGATCGGCGATGTAAGGAATGATTATTCTTACAGCACCAGTGACTTTGGGCGGTAGTAACTGCTTACCGTCAAGTACCAATTGCCCGTCGGCTTGCCTGTATTGTTAAAAAAAACAATCGAACTACAAACGGTGCATTTAAATTTATATTAGACAACCTCCGTGGTCGAATAGTGTGTGCACCGGTTTTCGTGGGTACCGGATTCCCGGCCGAGTCGATGTAGAAAAAGTTCATTCGTCTTCTATGTTGTCTTGGTAATGTATGTGAAGTTGTCCAATATTTATATTTATTTATTAAATGACTAATCTTTCAAGGATCATAATATAAAAATGTGGTCATTTGATAGATAAATTCAGTGTCCGACATAAATAAGAGAATCAGCAATCCAAAGTGATGGTGAACTTCCAAACTTCGAGTTACTACTGAGAATTTCTTAATGGAATAACTCATTATCATTTTAGTGGCCCGACCTAGGTCCTCGGCATCTGCAGCCTTTAGGTAGGCATTAAAACAATGAGTCTGTGATAATTATGATGATGTACTAAAATTCGAATGAAACGACACAGCCCAGTTCGCTTTCGCCTACAAATACACTCATGTATACGTGTAGTATCACTTGATAGCAATCGCATTATTCCGACTGTAATGCGATTGCAATCGAAATTGTTTTTCATTTCTTGTATAATATCTGATATTCTGGTTTCGAAATCATGAATAAATGCTGTATTACAATACAAAAGCAAATATCAGGTTTATTTTATGATATAATGTACCGAGTTTGATACATATGTTGACAAAATTAAAAAAAATATATATATATGAAATATTAACTGAAAAATTAAGGACTTTGAATAGACCCGGAACCGGAACGGGAAGTGTACCCCAGACAAAAAAGGAATTTTTCCAAATCGGTTTATAAATGACGGAATTCAGAGGTAGAAAAAAAAACATATCGATATCCTTTATATTTGTTTGAATTCAAAAAGTTACAAATGTAATAGAAATACAAATATCTAAAGCAACTCAGTACGAATAGATCCATAAACTCAATTTATCTCTAAATACGAATTTTATTATTAACTGGTTTTACTTACCTTACGTATCAACGAATATTAAGCATCATCCTATCAACTTTAGCTGCGGTCTTAAAGTTTAAGTTAAACACACATTACACTTAGATAATGCTGATTCGGTCTAAGATAGAACTTGTTTGCCTAGAATTGGCCAAGACCATTAAAGAGGTTTGTTAAAAAAAATTAATAATGTGTATCATTACACAGTATAAAACCAAGTCGCTTATCGCTGTCAGTCGCTGTGTATGCTTTGATCTTTAAAATTATATAACAGATTTTGATGCGGTTTTTTTTTTATAGATAGACCGATTCAAGAGGAAGGTTTATATGTATAAAACATGAACAATATCCTAGAGTGATGTCGTAAATAAATACAATTTTTGAGCTTACATTGCAAACGCTGGCCGAACCCTACCAGATAGATATTAAAGATATTACAGATTTAAAACGCAGGGACATAGCCGTTTGTATTGTCTAATGACTGAAATACCGTGAACGCTGAAGACATTCTGTAGTAAATTTAGTAGCAGCAATGCACCCTTGCGAACCCGAGGCGGGTCGCTAGTTGAATAATATAATAGCCTTCAAAGTCCTAAAAGATTGATAAACTCGATTTTTTGAATCGATAAGCCCCTATAGAAGTAGTATTATTTTTATATGATCGCTCGATAAACCTTTGTATTACCTAAACCATAGTATTTTGCACCGAAATTCAACTCATAGCTGATCTTATTAGACAGTAATATTATATCCTTAAATATGCTGCAGCTACAAAATAATCAAGAATACCTTCCCATTAAATCCTCGACATCGCATCAAAGCTTTGTGCAGTAAAAAAAAACTTCACTATCGCGATGTTACGGATTTCTATGTGAAGCCATTTTTCGTTCGATTACACCCTCGAGGCCTATTAACGGGTATTGTGCGATTTCGTTCGCAATTTTTCATTTAGCATTTTGTTTTTAACACGGTCAGGTATATTATGGGTCTCGTTTGTAACGTCAATTCGAACGAGTTTATCGAATTTTGTTTTAGATCGACTACTCGAGTTTTCGAATCTCAATCAATTAGGTTTGAGCGTTTAATGGGAAATCGGGGACACAAAAGTTATTATATTGTTTTATTTATAACATAACCCGGATTATGCAAAAGTCCCCTCGCACTGTAAGGTACTGATTATAAAATCGTAGAATCAGAATATCCTCTAAAAGTTTTATTTAATCCATCATTCTCACGCCTCAACGAAGTTTGTTTGTTTCAATATTTTGTCAGGAATAATATTGTTTATCTGTGAGCCGGTAATCTGTTATCGGTGTTACTTGTAAATGCATTATAATATGGAATAATGAGAATTTACTACAGCTAGTGCGTATAATTTGGAAAAATTCCAAATGAAATCGCCGTATAATTTGCCTGTATCGTTTTTTTGTTTATCTTTAAACATAAATATTGATTAATAATAATCTCTTGTCGATATGAATATTTTGTAATAAAGTACATGATTTTCATTTGAATGTCGCTCGTTCTGATTCGAAGAAGTACTCGGCGTTGAGAGATAACATCGTAAGCAAGCCATGCCTATATATATCAAACCTTAGTAAATAACATTACAAGAACTTTCTGAGGGCAAAATGTATGTGCCCATTAGAACAGCAATTGGGCTCTTATTTTATTTTTTAATAACCTATAGTGACTCACTGGACAATATCTAGACTCTAGCTATAATTTTATCGTCTGCAGAAAAATGTCTTAAGAACGTCCAAATATCTTGGTTTCCTAGATATATCTTCACTCATCGAAACATAAAACACAAAGTCAGCACCTCAAAAGCATTCCAGTTTTTGGCCTGTTTTCAATTCTTTATCTTTAATTTATATCCATTGTTCTATCTCATATATTTAAAACGTCATTATAAGTAGAAAAAAAAACACGTCAAAAAGAATTTAGTTTAATATGCATGAAGCACTTCCAGCGAACCAGTTTTTTTCGTAATAATAATTTATAATGTTTATGTTTCAGGTTTTGAAGGCACCCATGTAATGATCTTTATTGGTTTCGGCTTTCTGATGACATTCTTGAAGAAGTATTGCTACAGTGCATTAGGTTTCAACTGGTTTTTGGCAGCTTTGGTCATACAATGGGCTTTACTCTGCCAGTCTTTCTACCATATGACGGACAACATTATTTATATCACCAAGCTAAGTTTACTGGGTGAGTTATTTAAAATAGATATTGATATTGTAAAAAACATTGACAATTTACCATTGTCAATATTTATGTCTCTTGTGCCTGGTACACTGCCTTATTCACCTTTCAAACCATTATGAAAAACAATGATACTTAATATTGCTGCTTGGCGGTATAATTGGGTGGTACCTAACCAGGTCCCCCGACGCGGCGACGACGCTTGGAAAATAAAAATATTTGAACTAGCGTAATACATGTAACGATAATAATTATAATAGCTTTAAAATATTATTTGTAAAATTTTATTTAGAGTGTATTTTTTGTGATTTTAATTTTTTTTTCCATTAATTACAAATAAAAGCTTCCAGACTATTTCATTATTCGCAGAATAAATACGATTATTTAATATTCCATAAAATATTTTATATGCAGCTCGTTTCAGATAAAGTAATAATTCGTGTGTCCGTTAAAACCCCTGGGTGTACGCTCACGTGTCCGTATTGAGAGATAGTATAAGCAGCATTATTTGATGGGGGCGCGTGCGATGGGTTTCACACGCGCGGTGAGTCTCAATCTGTTGAACGTCGCTGCGTCCTCGGGTCCCACATGAATTTTAGCAGACGCAATAAACGTATCAAATTATCAACTAGGAACTCAATTGAAATCTCTTCGCCTCCTAATCTGGCATACATATTATAAAATTTCATTGCCGAAATTCAGTTTTATGCTTATATTTTATGATGAAAAAAATTACATTAAGTTAATTTTTTATATATATAATATACCTATGTATTATGGAAACTTCGTATTATATATAATTACATATGAAATCCTATTAGATTTGATGGTGACAAATTTCTATACATATAATAAAATTGGAGTGTCTGTTTGTAATATTAAAATAACCGCGTTTTACTAAATGCATTTGTAACACGGTACACATACCTAAAAAACATTTTTTACAATTTTTGTATGTCTGTCTGTCTGTTTGTTCCGGCTAATCTCTGGAACGGCTGGGCCGATTTTGACGGGACTTTCACTGGCAGATAGCTGATGTAATAAGGAGTAACTTAGGCTACTTTTATTTTAGAATTATATGTAAAATAATAATAAAGTCGTAGGCACAGCTAATATCACATAAAAACGTTTTTTTTCTAGAGTTTATACTAGCTGGTATAATAAGACTTATAATTTTTATTATTACTGTTCGTAATGGTTATAGCGAAAAATAGGGAACAATATCATATAATAGCTATCATTACGACAAAATATCTTCGTAAACGATATGAAGTACGCATAAAACCACTCCTTCAGTAAATATTACTCTTTGGGAGTCAGTTATAATAAAGCTCGTAGCAATCTTCGTAGCAATTTTTCAACTCGTACCGCAGTCTTTTGATGGTAATGTAGTCATATATAATATATATGTACCTTTATATATTTCAGTATGTAAATTTCGTATAAAGTCAGTCCATCTTTATATCATAATCCTATTATACGTATACTTGTACGTGCATCTTTTTTATATGAATACTTGTTAATTATAGAACATATTTAACTATATTTTACCATGCCTCTATAAACGATTCTTAAATTAAGTTTGATTTGTGTTGATATGTTTGACTTATAAGATGTTGTTTTTGGGTTCGGATTAAAAAAATACGTTTTTCTATCTTGTAAATGAGAAGAGGAAGAATAACACGTCAAGTCGTTCGTCCTTCATCTTATCGTATTTGCTCCCGACGTCGGCCTACTACTAATGTATAGTTCATAAAAAAAGATTAATGTCGCATCGTATATCACTTGTATTTTTTAAGATAAAGTTTGTTGGACGAGCAAAATGTCCAACGGATAGTAAGTGTTCACTACGGCCCATAGACATTAGTGCTGTAAGAAATATTAACTATTCCTTAGATCACCAACCTCTTGCGTCTGTAGTTACACTGGCTCACTCATCCTTCAAACCCGAACGTAGCAATATTGGGTGATGTTGTTTGGTGGTAGAATAATGTGCACATGTTCATTATACTTCTTCTGCGCAGAAGGCTAGTCGCCTGTTGTGATTATCATTATAATTTTATACCTGTGCAACTATAAATAAGGATCGCATTTGGGTTGGTAAAGTGAAATGGCAGAGTTCGTCACATAAGGAAAAAGCGTTATGCCGGAGGGGACAATCTCAGTCTCAGTCTTTGAAAAGACGTTAAAGAATTTACATAATATAATTTAAAGTATTTTTTGTTATTGTTTTAATTCACACGGGATTTTTATAACAATTTTATATAAACGTCATGTAATTGTACTCAAACATTGTTAATTTATTTATATTGTGTCTACTATTTAATTCAAACCGGGTTTCTTACGACACCTCTCGTTTTTTTTCCTATACTGACTTATGAAGACATTATTGGTTTATCTTAATTACTCATACAAAATACAAAGATAAGCGTAGAAACAAAAATATATTGAAAACTGTACCTTAATTTCCAATATATTTACAAACAAAACATGAAGAATCACCCTAACGTTATAAAGATAATGTTTCTAATAATATATTTTTTTAATTAAAAAAAAACAATTTCCTTTGAAAATGTCTGCTTAGAAAGAATCCTTTGTATTATAAATTAGCTATTAAAATAAGAGCTATGTTGGATCTAGGGAAGAGCTGAAGATTTTTATGTACTCTAAGTTCGTATTTTTAGTAAATTAAAATGAGTAAATGTTTATTTCACTGAATAGTTAAAGTAATCTGCAACTTAAGATACTTCTCAAGTTAGTTGTAGCGTACTCGGAATAGATTGTTTTGTTGCTGTAAATCCTGTCTTTATTTATGGACTACAGCTTACATTCCTATAATACTTAATCCTGAACGTACTTTATGTCAATTCCTTTTTTAAATTGTTTTATCGAATAAAGATTCTTTGCCGGAAATATTACACAACACTACAATGCGTATAAATAAGTAGGTTTTTTCAATAGGTTAGGACTTTTTTAAATCGTTTTTACCTTAAGACTGTGAAATGTAAGATTTACTAATTTGATATGATACTGAACGCTCATTGGTGGCTGCGTAATCGTCATGTCATCGACCAATCACCGTTCAGATTAAAATTATTATAATTTGACTTTTTTCAATCTTTAAGAAAGAGTAGAGACAAAAAAAAGATCTATTGCATTATATTATTCTTAATCTTAAACTGAATAAAAGTATGAGGCGGAGCTACTAATTATAAAAAATAAATGGGATTTTATTTATTAAATAAAACACGAACTGCCGAATTGGTTATATGTTATTTTTGATAGTTATTTCCTCATCATAATATTATACTATTTCACCTATAATAATAACAAAATAGATAATAATAACTACTGTATAAATATATATCTTTTATAGTGCAGTTTTGCAAAACGACAAATCAAGTTTCTTTAAAATTATAAACAATAATTTTAACTCTAACTATTATTTCTCAAAAATGCTAATCAGATTATGTCCTTTATATGCAAAAAAGAGATTTTAATTTTTAATAAGCTTAAGTAGTTTTAATTAACGGTTTTGTTCACAGAGGCGGATATAATGTCGGCAACAGTGCTTATAACTTTTGGAGCAGTTCTGGGTCTAGCGAGTGGATTACAATTATTGTTCATTGCTATCGTCGAAGTTGCTGTCGCTTGCCTTAACTTCTGGCTAGTTGCTGATATATTCAAGGTACATTTGATTATTAAGAACTGATTTTTCTCAATCAGAAGTTATTAAAGTAAAGACAATTATTTCGTCTCGATGGCTTTTAAAATTAATAGTTAATTCTCAGCCAACCCTAGATACTAGTCGTTCTAATAGGTTGTTTTTCTGTAAATTATGCAGTCTCAGGTTCGAATTTCCGGGCAGGACTATCGACAAAAAAGCTATTAGGTTTACTTGCCTATATATTTTTGATAGCCCTAGGCCGCTAAACAAGTAAAGCAGATGTTCATTCCCTTGATTTCTTTCTGCTTGGGTAAGATTGACATTCCATCGGCCTATGAATAGAGGGAACTAATATAGAAATACTCCTTTTTTTGGACACTATCATATTCTTAGGGCTATTTACCGTTTTATCTTTAGCGTTTGTGTTGAAGATAAATATTATTATGAAAGAAAATTACTTTAAAGCGAATTTATCGTATTTACTATATATTTATTTATTGGTTACTATTCAGATCATAATTAGTAATATAATTCTAAATTACAGGTAGCTGATGTAGGTGGATCAATAGCTATCCACGCATTTGGAGCATATTTCGGCTTAGGAGTAAGTTGGGCCTTGCGTTCTAGGAAAACTAAATCTGATCCTGCAACCACAACTCCAACGGTGGATTTAGGCGGACCAAGTTATAATTCGGATGTAACAGCTATGATAGGTATAAAATATGAGATCATTATATAATTAATGATGTCTAGTTCAATTTATTACAATATTTGCAAGTGCTGTATATGATTTAGTAGACTTTAGAGATTTGTGTTTCATTACTAACTAACCAAATTATTTGTAATAAAATCCTACCTGGTGGTATGTTAAATATTTCTATTGTGCCTAGAACTATATTCGATGATTACTTTTAAAAAATAAGGTGAAATATAATTGATTAAAAGTGCATTGAAATCACAAGTAACATCAATAATACTATTATATTTAGTATAAAACTATACAATATTTACAATTCCTAAAAATTTTCCGTCAAATATTACGCAGTGAAATAAAATAGATCACGAAAATATTATGTTAACGTGAGAATTTTATATATTTTTAGGTTCAATATTTTTGTGGATTTATTGGCCATCGTTTAATTCTGGTTTGACAAACTCCAACAGTGAATATCAAAGGGCTGTTATCAATACTTATTTGTCTCTTGCTGCGGCAACTGTAAGTAATTTATATTTGTTTAATTTTTATAATTGACAAACTTATAATTCCGTATATCCTTAACGTCAAAGTAAAATTCATACAAAGTTACCTCTCCCATTTGAAGAGATCTAAGTGATATTTGTATCATCCGTAGAGATGTTTTTGGAGATGAATTTAAACTTTAAAGAGATGTTCTTAAAGTTGAAATCTTAGAGTTAATAGTTTTATCTGTTCACGGAGTCGGTAAGGACAACATATTTTGTAAATATAGATTTGTTTGAAACTCTACAAGAATTTAAGCCAAATAAATTCAAGCTAATTAAGTTAAGTCAATGCAAACTAAGATAAAACCAGTAACCGGAAGTGGAGAAGCATAGCATGAGAAGATTAATGGGACTTTCTGTCAAAAATATAATCTACTGAATATAAACCCACCCATACATAAAACTTAACCATAAATTCTGGGTTAATACCCGGACAAGACACGTTGAGTTCTTATGTACTTAATTTTTTATTAATAATTCATCTCGCGCCCGGTGAAGTCAATCACCGTAAGAAAAGCATGTATCGAGGAGTCATGGAATAACGATTTTTTTTTTAGGTAACAACATTCGTAATGTCTTCGGTAGTCAGCAAACATCATGGTAAACTCGATATGGTTCACGTACAAAACTCGACTCTAGCGGGCGGTGTCGCGGTTGGGTCGGTGTGTAATATGCATATCGGTGCGGGCGGAGCCATCGCTATCGGCATCGGCGCTGGTTTGCTAAGTGTATTGGGATATAGATACCTGACGGTGAGTATTATTATTAATTAGTCTTCAATCGCGTCTTTGTTTTGGGGAATATTTACCGTCTATTATTCTACTTTTGATTTTTTAATCTGGAAAATATTATCAGACTGTCTTCAAAAATAGTGGTATTGAGTGTTTTAAATTCTTATATATTATGTGAAATTATTTTATTGTAGCCTCTCTTGACAAAGTTGAATGTACCTGACACGTGCGGTGTGAATAATCTCCATGGCATGCCAGGTATCTACTCTGGTTTATTGACAGTATTGTTCGCTGCACTTGCAACCAAAGAAGAGTATGGAACCGATCTGTTTGGCGTCTTTAGTGCTATGGATGATGTAAGTAACATTTGAAAACTAAACGATTATGGACATAATGACAAATTGAATTGTTACGTTATTTCTTTATGGAGTACGTGTCAGGCTGCCTGTCTGCTTAGGCTTATAGTTGTGAAATCATTATAGCCAGCCAGAATAAATATTCCTAATACGAGTAACTATGGCTGTTAATATATATAATGAATAGTTAAACCTCATTAGCGGTTCGGAGCCGTTAGCACACGAATGCTATCCGTACAAGGTTGCTTTTTGTTTTTCTGTAAAAAATCTTCTTAATAAATCCAATTTTATATTTTTGGAACTAATATCGTATTATATTTAATTAAATGAATACAAATTCTTCCTCAGATTATTTTGTTTCACATTATATAACGTTTACCAATAAATTAATGAAATATATTGTTTGTTAGTACCCAAATAAATTGGAAACAATCAATAAATTATTCTAATGAAAAAAAAAAATCTTACGAATACGGTAAAATGTAAAATGGCACTGTAAAAATTTTCCACACTATCAATCATATGGAACATTTTAAAAGAAAAAGGCAGCAATAGGAAGCACTTTAAAGAGTTAAATATTTAACGCGATGGTATCGTGACAAATAGGTTAAAATCAGCGGCTCGTAATTAAATCTTGTTTTGTTGAATTAAATCTAGATGATGTCTTCCTAATTTCTTCTATTGGTGATATTTTCAAGAGTCACTAGCCAACTCCACAGCAATTGTTATAGAGCATAAGAGCGTGAATAACTCGCATTCTGTATTCCCTTACTTTTATTATCCAATAGGATAATTCGGATACAGCGAATTAATGTGATTTCCGAAGTAGGAACATTACCAAGCCGTCAATTTATTGGCAATTTACATCAAAACCCAATAACTTTTAAATAGCCTGATCTTGGACTTTAACACTGAACCTCAAAACCCGTAGCTTACAAGTGAGCCACTGGACCAAGGCGACAGTGTCAGTCAAAGTTAAACTGATAAACCCTAACACGTGTTGAACTTTTTCAACAATAAACACAGTAACGACAAGGCTGTTAATAATAATTCTACGTGGAAATGTTAATGCGTTTCTGAAATCTCGACCCTTGGGATTATTATATTATATATATTGTATAATTACTACTCACAGAAAGGGCTTGGCAGAACAGCAGCAAGCCAAGCGCTGTACCAGTTTTTCGCTTTACTGGTCACAATTGTTGTTTCAAGCGCTGGTGGGATTATAACCGGTAAGTTCGCCATAATTATCATCTACTATAACATAATATGTATTCGTTACTTATATATATACATAAACATAATCAGCCTGTAAATTTCCCACTGCTGGGCCAAGGCCTCCTCTCCCGTTGAGGAGAAGGTATGGAGCATATTCCACCACGCTGCTCCAATGCGGGTTGGTGGAATACACATGTGGCAGAATTTCGTTGAAATTAGACACATGCAGGTTTCCTCACGATGTTTTCCTTCACCGCCGAGCACGAGATGAATTATAAACACAAATTAAGCACATGAAAATTCAGTGGTGCCTGCCTGGGTTTGAACCCGAAATCATCGGTTAAGATGCACGCGTTCTAACCACTGGGCCATCTCGGCTCTACTTATATATAATGTTCTGTTTTAAATTATTTTTAATATGAAATGATTAAAAAATCAAAATAGCCAAATATCCCCACTCTACGGTGATCTATCTAGACATCAAAGAAGAAGATTTAGAAGAATATTTTTTTCTATAAAATGATCTTTATATATTTCTTAGTATCAATGTTTGTATCATAAATATATTTTTCTCTTGCCATTAAATTACATACTTAAAAGTCAGTATTATTAACCGTGTAAAACCATTATTACTTGTTAAAGAAGGTTGTGACTTTAATAACTAATTCGCCTGTTGATCGTTGTCGCGTAAGTTTTCGAGTACGCGTTCTATAAATCTTCAATCGTCTAAATGTAAAAATAATTAAATATCGAACACTCAAAACAAAGCAAAGCACCGACTCGTAATTCAGAATCAATAATCTTACTAAGCGACGAAGTTTGTTGTTGTTATTTACACAGATGTGGCCGTAGCTTTACAGATGAGTTTCGTCACGGGTACTTTATTCACTTGTCGCACGGGTACTCGATTCCTTTCCAAATAGTCATGTGTTTAGGGAGTACTTAGAGATATTCACGTGGGACCAGAGATCGTTTTTCGGTAGCATACACCATCCACATACACAGTATACATACGTATACAGAGGCCTTATTCATAATATTGGTGAAAAATAATATTCCATTACTATTTACTCAGAAAAACATCTTTAAAAAAGATATTTAAACCAAAACACAATGAATATATTATATATATCTATACTAATATATAAAGCGGAAGAGTTTGTTTGTTTGTTTGTTTGTTTAAACGCGCTAATCTCAGGAACTACTGGTCCGATTTGAAAAATTCTTTTTTTGTTGAATAGTCCAATTATAGAGGAAGGCTTTAGGCTATATAACATTACGCTGCGACCAATAGGAGCGCAGCGACAGTGAGAAATGTTGCAAAAACGGGGAAAATTATTCACATTTATGGACTTTCGATGCGTGCGCAGCATAAACGTTTTAAGTTACTCAAAAAATGTGTATGACAGATATATTCCTCTTTTAATAATAAAAAAAAAGTCCGTGACACTATATGTCTATTTGTTAAGAGTGTGCTAGCAGGCGGGGCGCGGCGGCGGCTGAGGGGGAGGCGGGTCAGCCCCGCCGCCGCGCTCGCCACTCTCACCCGCGGGTGTAGTTCTGCGAAGTAGCAATGCACATAACGACTTAAAAAAATTAACATTCTTAATAGTTAAATTATTTATCAAAATTAGGTTTTGTTATCAGCTTATTTGCTCATTATTTTTTATCGTTTAAAATCGGTTACATTTAAATCATAATATGCTGTAATTTTAACTTACGATATAAGATAAAATTTCAATGAACATTCCTTCGTACTTTGCAAGTAAACAATTCAAACGTTTCACGGTATAAATAAGGTATAAAAATTACATTACACACGTAAAAAAGTTCAAAATGGCGAGCGATACTTTCACCGATGCAGATTAATCATCACTGAGAAAATAAATTATGCAAATAAGCAAATAGGTGAATATCGTTTAAAATGACTACACAAATAAATTAGTAGTTCAATATTTCAAGTAATTTCTATTACGTTCAAGCATATTCAACACGGTTGTACTATAATCACCTTATGAAATAATAACACCAAAGGAGAAACAATCTAAACTTCTTATTATTCGGTTTGTTTATCTTATTACGTTTAAGTTAATATTGTTTGTTTTCAACCGACTTCAAAAAGGAGGAGGTTATCAATTCGTCTGTATTTTTTTTTTTTTATATGTCTGTTACCTCATAACTTTTCACTGGATTTTGATAATTTTTTTTGTGTTTGAAAGGTAGTGTAGAAAGTAAAGTAATTATGTATGTGCGCGATAAATAGGTGAATAACTCAGAATTGTGCCAACCAATTTTAATGATTCTTTTTTTATTATAAAGGATATACTTCAAGGGTACTATGGTGAAAGTTTGGTAAGGTTCTGAGCATAGGATCCATGACAAAGTAACGGTACGGAAGGGAACGGAACAATTCTAAGGAGCGCGTTAGCGATACTCGGCCGAATCTTTTAGAAACAAAAATTTTGACAAAAAAAAACCGACTTCAAAAGAGAAAAAAAATAATATGCTCTAAAAAGTAAAAAATAATTGCTTATTATTCTACAACTTAATAATCAAGTAACTTATTCTACTTACCAATATGTAGGTACGTTCTGTGTTTCCACGCAAGGAGATAAGTATGTACCTACCCACTTTAAATCTAACTTAACACAAACCTATGAATAACAAACAATGATCACAATATTTTTTAGATTTATACTATGTAAAATGAAATTAAAAATATTTAGACTATTTAAAAGTCAGCAAAGTTATTACGATAATATATTATAGTTAAAATTATTGTTATTTTTGGAGGCGTTGTCAGCCAAGGTAGGTTTGTAAATATATGATATACTCCAAATTTGTAAATCTGGTCTATCGATAAATACACTTCTTCTTGATGTTTTTTTAAACCCTATACGTACATAGTGGTCCTATATAATGACAGAAAATTGGAATCAAAATTGAGTGTTTAAGCAAACGTGTCTACCGTCAGGTATTACAATTCATGAACTTTTCTCCTAATCCAAGATAAAGAAAAGTCATTCAGATTTTTTATTACATTTCCTGTTGAACGTTTTGTTTGTTTTGGCAGAGTATGAATTTTGTTTGTGATTTATTTATTTACAATTGACTTTTTCTTTTGTCTTACATCCAGATGTCGATACACCTGCATCGAATTGTTAACAAAAAAAATATTCGCAATCGTACACTATTGTACAATATTTCTTTTATGTTTAAGAAAAGGGTTGTCATAATTGACCGTATAACAATAAGCAATAAAAACACAGATGTTGGTAATTTATTTAGACAAACTTTACCGGTAATTTTAAGAGGAACTAGAGCAGACATTGTAAGGTCTTGCCTTAAAAGTTCACCGTTATGGAAATTTGTCCATACCTTAAAACTATCTACGAATATGAGAGCACATTTGGGGGGAGGAAGTACAAATTTTCCTTCAAAGTTACTTTTAATAGGAGATGGAAAAGTACCTCATTCTGAAAATAAAATTGAAATTGATCGCGATTTAGGAGAAAAAGTGACTAGCATAAAGGATTTAATATCAAAAGTTTACCCTAATATCGTCGAAATAGAAAATAAAGATTACCAATGGATGTGTCAAAGGGCAATATTGGCGGCGAGAAATAGTAGCGTTGACGAAATTAACGACCTAATTTTAACCAAACTTCCAGGCGATATAACTACCTACACATCTATTGATAATGTAATGGATCAAGAAGATGCTGTCCATTACCCACAAGAGTTTCTCAATTCTTTAAACCCGAGCGGCCTTCCACCACATTCCCTGAAGTTAAAAATAGGTGCTGCGATAATTTTACTCAGAAATCTTAAACCACCAAATTTATGTAACGGGACCCGCCTTCAAGTAAAATTCCTTCGCAATAACGTGATCGTTGCAACAGTTTTGACTGGTCCGGCAGTTGGTCAAACAGTGCTTATACCTCGCATCCCAATGATTCCAAATGATTTACCTTTTAATTTTAAAAGAATTCAATTTCCCATTAAGTTATCTTTTGCCGTAACCATTAATAAATCACAGGGCCAAACATTTAAACACGTAGGAATCGATTTACGTCAAGACTGCTTTTCACACGGCCAACTATATGTCGCGTTGTCAAGATCGGGTTGCGGGCAAAATCAGTATGTTCTTCTACCACAAGAAAATAAAACTAAAAATATAATCTACGCTAAAGTACTGTAAAACATATTATTAAATCTTATTGACGATTATAATAACAAATACCAACGTGAGCAATCAAACGATAATCATGATAGTGTTTCCGACAACTACGCGAACGAAGTCGCGGGCACAGCTAGTATAATATATTTGTTATATACATTTCAAACTTATTAATGTGTTTCTATTATCAGATATAATGAAAACCAGTTCAAAGATTCTGTGATGATAAAATATATCAATTAGACTGCAGGCATTCAGCTTACGTCGTTCTTCTCCAGTCTTTCCAAAATAATTTGTTTACTTTTTATTGGTCACAACAGTTATTCCAAATTTGAATATATTTTTTAAATCGTATATCTCATCCTTGTCAAAAAGAACGTCATGTACGTCAGACTACCCGAATTAATAAATGTATTCAATACCATATTGATTATATTAGCAATTTATCGTAACTTATCTTAACGATTTATTCCGAAATTATATTACGTCCCAAGTTTAATACTTTATCAGGTATTACTGAAAAGAAATCCCTTAAAAAAAAAGAATCTGCTTTCTACATGTTAAATTACGTTCCATTTACACATGAACCCAAATATTTATGTGGCGGAGGCTTAATCAAGCGGCTCGTAAGGAATAAATTGATTTCAATGTGTATTGAGGGCACGTGATTACGAGAATAAACAGCGTTTTTTTATTGTAAACGAACTCCACTTTCTGGTATAAAAAAAACCATTTAAATAAATTATAGTATATTACGAGCGGGTTTCATTACCTATTGATAATCGCGGTTGAGATCATTCTATATTCTGTCTCTCTCCGCTCACTAGTAACTGGCACGCATTTGAATCTCGAAGCTGTGTTTGATTAATGAGATAGGGAAATGAACAAAGCACGCGGAACTGAACTGGATAATTATGAAAATTTAAATTCATATGAATCATTATAGCATATCAACACACGTCTGTTTGGCCATTTCATATTTCAAGCTTCGTGTTGATTCTTGATATGTACTAAAAACTATTTTTCCGAGTTTTCAACCCAGATAGTATGGATTCGTTTTATAAGCTATCGACTAACCAACGAGGTAGTTAAACTCACTACTACAATATAATATAATGCCTTAAAAATAGTAAAAAAAGAGTAAATGTTAATTTGTCCTACTTTTATGCAACGGAACATGTAATTCACGCGACTCTTTGTAATTTTTTTAAAGTATAGATATGCGGATAAACAAATGGGTCACCATGGATATGGTCACAGCCATCCATAGACTAATGCGGGTTGGTGGTACCCGCATTGGAGCAGCGTGGTGGAATATGCTCCAAACCTTCTCCTCAAAGGGCGAGGAGGCCTTAGCCCAGCAGTGGGACATTTACAGCCTGTTAATGTGTAAAAAAAAACCATAGACATTAGCGCTGTAAAAAATATTAACATTCCTTACTATTCCAATGACCCACCAACTTCAGGAATTAAGATGTATTGTCCCTTCTGTTTATAGTAACACTGAATTACTCACTTAAAAACCGGAACACAACAGTACTAAGTATAGTTGTTTAGTGGTAGAAAACCTGATAAATGGGTAGTACTTATCGAGACAATCTTGTAAAAAGCCCTACCACCTAGTAAGGACTTTTAGCAAGGAGACAGTTTATTTACTGAAGTACGATTGAGATATTACATTTCTACGTAATGGGCACTTTGTGCTAAAACTACTAATCGAATTTCAATGAAAATCGGGATGAGTAAATTTACCTAGGATTTTGTAAAATGAACGATCCCTGTTAAATTCTGCGAAGATTTCTCAGTCGTTGAAAACGGTCATATAAATAAAAAAAAATACAGGCACATTGCGACCGGGCGTTGTGAAATATTGAAATTGATATAACTAGTATTAAAATTCAATTATAATTAAAAATTATACAATAAATAGCAATGAGGTATATTATAGTATACGCGCCTCGTAACCACAAGGGGAAAAGACAGTAATAATAGTATCTTTAGGTGGTCACCACCGCGAATAGACATTGGCGCTAGTAGAAATATTAACCGCTCACCCTTCCAATCGAAACACAAAAATACCAAGTATTGCTGCTTGGTGGCAGAATATCTGATGAGTGGGTGAATGAGTGGTAAATAGTGGTAGTGGTGGTGGATGAGTGGTACCAACCCAGACGGGCCTGCACAAAACCCTACCACCAAGTAAATAGTGATATTCTGTCAGCTATAAATGTGAAATCCGATTTGAATTGATTTCCTTGTTATTAAATCCAACAATTTAGCATACATGAATGTAATAGAAATTGCAGTTAAAACGAAAGTGATTTAATTTTTTAAAGAATGTGTAAAAGATACTCGATATTTGACGCCCAACAAACCGAGCTTAGGGCCCATTCTCACTAAAATGGACCGTCTGTTTGCTGCCCATCAAAAGAGACGGGCAGTATAATTATCATGATCCTGTTCACATTAAGAAGGATTCGAGAAAGGAACTGTTCAGGGTTTTTAAACGGTCGTTTTGCCGTTGACAAGAGCCGTCTAAACACCCGGATTGGAAATAAGACGGCAAAGATGTATCCAAATGCACATCTTGAATCATAAAAAATCGTCCAAAGAGATCATTAAAAGAAATCATAGGAAGTATTTTCTTTTACGTGTTCTTCTTAAACAAGATTGACGACGATATCCCAGTGTAGCACCACCATTTCATATATGGAAATTCATCGTCTGAACGGATACTAATCAGAGCCAGTCGGTGCATGTGATAAAACTCACATCCGGCCACTGTCCTCAGTTTAAACAGACCGCTCTTAGCTGTTAGTAGCCTGCGTTACTCAGTAATAATGTAGATTGAAGTATTTCTCGAAATTACGCTTTTTACGCAGCAAGCGGAAGAAAATTTTATTTATTATTTAGTATTTATTGTAATACATTTTATTTTATTTATTTTATTTTCAATTACATATAAATTTCACCATCTAAATTATTATACAAAAACGTAACAAGCGACTTTCATATTTAAATTTTAATCGAACCAAAGATAACGGTAATGGCAATTTCGACGCTTTGTAAAGGTTTGGAATTTTGTAAAGAATCGCTTCTATTTAACGTTTTGCTATTGACCTTTGTATCAATTTACTCTGTTACACGGGAGGTTTCGGGAATCGAAACAAAAGCCTTTTAAAGCGAAGCCATTTATCCTTGTCCGTTTTATTATTGGGCACTTAAGACCCGAGTCATTGTTTAAAGAATTTAATAAAAATAATAAGTCAAGTGATCAATCTTCGTATTTGTAACGGGTTGTCAAAATTCGGCTTCTTAAGCTGTTTTTATAATAATCAAGTTAAAATTAATTGTTTTAGAAAAATGTCTTTTATTACAGATTTAATACTTTATCAATGTTTCTTTGAAATTTTATCTTTATTTAATTAATTCTTTAAAAATTTTTTAAATGTATACTTTGTATTGTAGATTTAATGGAAGTTAAATAATAATTAAAGCAAAGATAATGACATAAATTCGTTTCATGTTGTTGCTAATGAACATATTATCTTGGTAGTAGGGTGTTGGGCCAGTCCGTCTAGGTAGATACCACCAGGGGTTTAAATGTTTCAGTAGGTACCACCAACTCAACAGATATTCTGCCGCAAAACAGCAGTACTCAGTATTGCTGTGTTCCAGTTTTAAGGGTAAGTGAGCCAGTGTAACATGCATAAAGGAAATAACATCTCCATTCCCAAGGTTGGTGGTGCATTGGCGAAGTAAGGAATGGTTAATATTTCTTACAGCGCCATTATCCATGAGCGATACGCCAACCTATAACATAAAAAAATACCGGTAAATTTAAATTGGACCGAGTAACTATTGGAAATAATATTACAATTAATTATTCCTCAAACAAGATATGAGGTGAGTGAGGTCAGTGCGGTGAGCAATAAAAAGTACATATTCCCTTAGGTTTCAAAGTAATGATTCAAGGTCAAAGATTCACTATACATTACAAATGAGTAAATAAATCAATAAACACAAAAAATATTATATGTTTATTATTTTCAATAAAGTTTTTATTATATAAAAAAGTGTCGACGAAAGAAAACATTACAGGATACGTGTCACGTCTTATCACGTGACCCTTTCCTTTAACAAACCTCCTTTTGCTTGAGCTGTTCTGTAAACAGGATAAATGTTGCAATGTAACAATATTCAATAATGTATAAAAAGCGTCGAAAAGCGCAAAGTCCCTGTATTTTATTGTTACATTGTTCTGCTTATATATTACATAATCTACCTACAGATTAAGAGATCTCATCAGTCAGTGGTATTTCTCTTATATATACAAAATACATATAGATATACCAAAAGTCTTGTCAATTGGTTGAACGTTACAGATGTTGAAGGAAAAACAAAATTATTTGCCAACTTTCATAGGATCAGCCAAACGGTAAAGTCTGTTTATCTCAAACAGATACCAACATCGATTTTTATATACAAAACTAACTATCAGTCCCAGCTTCACACGGATAAAATAAAAATACAATAATACAACTTTTGGATTGAAGAACGAACAAAAAGAAAAATATTTATTTATTTTTTGGCTAGAAAAATCTAAATTCCTCATTTATTGATGAAAACCGCATTCAAATCCGTCGTGTAGTTTAAAATATCTAAACGTACAGACAGCATGAAGCGGCTTTATTTTATACTACGTAGAGATATCGTTTCGTAACTCCAGGATCGAGACCGTAGAACGAAAGTTATTTCGATACTTTTCTGACAATTGTTCCGAGATAACTCAATGTATCTAAAACGTTGTCTGAATAAAATATCCTTAGATCATTGCGTTACTGATAAACGACTCAGATTTGGAACGGGTTTACACGCTAGACGTTTTTTCTTTCTTTTAGTTGAGTTGATTTAACTGTATGCTATTTGTAGTATTAAAATAAAAAACGTAACAGTGGCATTTAAAAGCTCCGCTAAGGCTTTCTCGGTTTTTGAGGCTTGGAAATCATTCCACCTGTTCCGATGCAGATTAGAACTTGGAATACAAAATACATGTAGAAAATGTTCGCCCTACACATGCAGGTTCCTCAGGATATTTACCTTCGCCGCTGACAAATTAAGCACAGGAAAATTTCAAAGGTTATCCGTATAATAAACCTGCAATTTTCGCCTTCTTGTTCTTACCACTTCTGGTCACATTTAACTCATAATGTACTGCTTACTATCATTAATACACTATTTATCGGTAGATTATAATCTATCCAGCAAATATTATATTATTATATACTGCATACAAATTAACGAACACAGACATCCAATGTCTATTTTAATCGCAACGTATTATCTATGAAGTTATTCGAAATTATTCAAAATACTGACAGTAAAAGGAAAACTATAACATTAGTACGTACTACTCGTATTAGTCAAATATTTCGAACAAGATTCATAATTTAATTGCAGGACGTTGAATAAATATATATGTTTAAATACATTTCATATCGAAGTCGATTTAATTTTTCCAGGTCTTCTCGCTCGAGCTCCAGTACTGGAACCACTCAAGGACCACGAGAGGTACGACGATGAAATTAATTGGGAACTGCCTTAATTGAACTTGCCAGCACTTAACACGTCGTGTTTTCGTAAACTGTTTATTTAATTATATGTTAAAACTCAAACTAATGTTTAAAGCATTACTTCAAATAAGGAAAAAAACGTTTAATACATATTGTTTATTTTTTGTACGTTTTGTTTTATTTTCTTATGAATATTTGCTTTTATTTAATTCGAAATCACAAACCTATTATTACCGATTATATTGGGCTTATTTGAATTTATGAAAATCATTATTTTATTTGCCGAGCCGAGATGACCCAGTGGTTAGAAGCGTGCATCTTAACCGATGATTTCGGGTTCAAACCTAGGCAAGCACCACTGAATCCTCATGTGCTTAATTTGTGTTTATAATTCATCTCGTGCTCGGCGGCGAAGGAAAACATCGTGAGGAAACCTGCATGTGTCTAATTTCAACGAAATTCTGCCACATGTGTATTCCACCAACCCGCATTGGAGCAGCGTGGTGGAATTTGCTCCAAACCTTCTCCTCAAAGGGAGATGAGGCCTTAGCCCAGCAGTGGGAAATTTATAGGGTGTTTATCTATGTATGTTATTTTATTTTATTTTAACATAGTTATACATACATAATATTGATATCATCATCAAGATACAATTTTTACTTTAACCAAAGGAGAAAATATACGGCTAAATCCTAACCGGATATTTGCTGGTTCGAAACCAGGCCCTAGTTTTTCATGCACATGCATTTTATTTTTAATTCATACCCTGTTCTACGTTCAAGAAAAATATTAAGGCTATCAGCGTCCGATGAAACTTTGTCATCACCAATCCACGGTGGAAATATCAGAAACCTGACCAGAAATCCGAAGATTCTGGGTTCAAGCCCAGAAAAGCACCGATCAATTTACATGTGCTTAATTTGTGATCATAATCCATCTCGTGCATGACGGCGAAGGATTGTGAGGCAGCATACACGTGGCGAATGAAGATCTGTCATAGAACATCATAGCGCTGATTTTAATAGTTCGAAGATATATTTAACATGTAAAATATATCTAAATATATGATGTTAAAAATGTGCAATCATCATTAAAACTTCGAACGCTAGCATTCGCACGACGGAACTCAAAACAAAGAATCATTGTTTTGCATTACAATAACTCATGAAGGAAGTTGAAGGTAGGCTACGAATGGATTCATAGTGATCACATAGTGTTACAGTATGAATCAATATTTACTAATAATGTAACAGTACGAGTATAATAATGTATTTTATTCAAACAGATCATTAAGCGATTTTTTTTTTTGACATAATCTCTTTGTGCCAGTATGGGTACCACCTACGTATCGGATTCTATCTAAACCCGCGACTTACGCCCATGTTTTTTTTTTTTTTTTTATTTTTTTATGGCATTGGTTGGCGGACGAGCATATGGGCCACCTGATGGTAAGTGGTCACCACCGCCCATAGACAAAGGCGCTGTAAGAAATATTAACCATTCCTTACATCACCTATGCGCCACCAACCTTGGGAACTAAGATGTTATATCCCTTGTGCCTGTGATTACACTGGCTCACTCAAAATTCAGTTGCCTCTTATTCCCAACACTATTCTCATATGGTGGAAAAAGTAGAATATGTCCGCCCTTGGGGTTAAAGCAAGCTTCGTGCCAAATCGATTGCACAATCGATAAAGTAGCTTATTCGTTAAACCGTAACAGATAGACAGAGTTACTTTTGTATTTATATATTTTCGCATTTATATTTTACCGCCAAACAGTAATACTTAGTGTTATGGTGTTTGGGTTTGATGGTTGAGTGTACCGGTGTATCAGCAGGCAGAAGTGTTATCGTCATTTAATAATTCACAAAACTATATTAAAAAAATATTTTAGTATCTCGGTTGATTATTTTCGTTTAGATTAAAATATAATTTAGTTTTTATTTTGACTCGAAATTGAACTTATAATAAAAGTCGGAAAACCAGTCATTCGTTTGCTAAATACCGTGCAAGAAGTCAAATAAATAATTATAACATAAAAAATAGTAAGTGTCTTTAATTATATTTAAAAACAACGTAGTCCCGAGTAAAAAGTAATAGTGCAAAATAAAGTTTTGTGCAGTTTGTGCGATTAAGATAATGAGAGATATATGACATTTTAGTTGCCAAGACGATTGGCTGATTGCATAAATAAGGTATGGTTTACATCTTTACAATTCCAATGTCTAAGTACAGTGATCAGAACCCATTTACCAACCTGCCTACATGTATCAAATAAATAAAAAAAAAACAGAATTACATGCGGGACATTTAAAGTTTACTTTTTAGGTGAGCTTGTCTATATACTTAGTGAAAGTTAGCCCTTTCTCTATTCTGTGTATTACCCATGATTTATGCTTATTATTTAACTATTGACTACTTAAACAACCAGTTAAAACTCTATTTATATGATCAATGCAACAAATGCAATCCTTGTTTGTCGACTTAATTTATCGAGTTTGTGTATAGTACGTCGCTCAGGATTCGTGGTTTAATCTTATTTCCATGCACAAACAATATTGTCGATATATTTTAACCCGGATACCATTATTTTTAGTAGTCCTGACAGCTAGTGAGAAATACGCCTGAATCTGTCAATGAATATTGAACTCTATTTTAAAGAAAACAAGACCGTTGTAAATTAACCATATTTGTTACAAGGTCCCAGGTGTTACCCCGAGCAAAAATTGAAGTGTAATATTCCGACTAGCGGATTCGAATTTTGTTTTTTGCAAACATCTACACGACTATGAATTTGAGTTAATAGGTTTTTTGTTCCGTTTTTTAGCTACAGTTTTTAACAGACTTCAAAAAAAGAAAGTCCGGGTATAGCGTAGACCATAAACTAAGATCGGTGGCTCAAATTTTGAGGAAAAAAATGTTGAGTTTTGTTTATAAACTCGTGGAAGGTTTTCAATAACATTGAATCAAATGCAGTCTGCAGGTACACATTAAGCACTGGAACTGAACGGTAGAATAAATTCCAAACTATCTATTCCAAAAAACACTTACAGTGTTGCTTAACATACACTTTAACTATATTTTTTTCCTTATCTTTCGTTATTATTGTTATTTAGACTTAATTCGTCAAAGGAAAGGATTATATACTTATGTTTTCATTACTTGATAATTAATATACATTACATTACATTAGCAGCCTGTAAATTTCCCACTGCTGGGCTAAGGCCTCCTCTCCCTTTGAGGAGAAGGTTTGGAGCATATTCCACCGTGCTGCTCCAAGCGGGTTGGTGGAATACACATATGGCAGAATTTCATTGAAGTTAGATACATGCAGGTTTCCTCACGATGTTTTCCTTCATCGCCGAGCACGAGATTAATTATAAGCACAAATTAAGCACATGAAATTCAGTGGTGCTTGCCTGGGTTTGAACCCGAAATCATCGGTTAAGATGCACGCGTTCTAACCACTGGGCCATCTCGGCTCTTAATATACAAGCTTATATAATTTTCAGGTGAAACAAAGTTTTTGTATAAATGCGACGATATTTTCACATACGAGTACAGTTCCTCTCTATCTAAATAAATAAGTATTTTACTGTAATTCCTGCGTCAGCTCTGCGTCATGATTTTTCTTTAAATCAGATCGGTTTGTTTCATTTATTTTTACGGATAAGCTGTCGTTTTATTATTCTAAATATGGTATCTTTAGTAAAACTTCGACGGATCTCAAAATTTGAAAAATAATGTTTATTTTAAAATGGCTCAATTCTAAAAGGTGAAATTAAAAACCATTTTATAAATTAATGAACGAAAATACCTTTATTTTCTATACTTCAACAAAAAGTTTATATATTTAAGACAATACGTGTTATACGGCTTTAATTATCTCTAATGAGTTCTTTGGTTACAATTCTAAAGCATTAACAAGAATGTGGTGTTTACGCAATTACCAAAAATTAGTGATTTTTATTACGGTATGTAATTAAGATTACAATATAATTAACTTTAACAGCCTGTAAATTTCCCACTGCTGGGCTAAGGCCATCTCTCCCTTTGAGGAGAAGGTTTGGAGCATATTCCACCACGCTGCTCCAATGCGGGTTGGTTACACATGTGGCAAAATTTTAAAATTGGGATAAGGGCAGGAGGAGGATGATGATGACAAAAAGTTTGTTACTATCACGCAAAACCTGGCACTAGTCTTTTGATAAGGAAAAGGTATGGAGTTCTATTCAATAGTTGGTGGATATTTATTTGACTCACGCATAAATATTGGACAACATCACATACGTTACTCTGATCCCGATGTAAGAAGCTAAAGCACTTGTATTATGTAAAATCAGAAGTAACGACGGTACCACAAATCCCGAACCAAGACAACATAGAAAACTAATTAACTTTTTCTACGTCGACTATTTTTGATGCGAGGCATCTATTGGTTTGCCTTGGGGGTATAATCGACTTATATGCATGTTTACTTTTCTACTAACATTTTTACTTTATGATATTGATGGCTATTTTTTTTTTATGATATCGGTAGGCGGACGAGCAACTAGGTCACCTGATGGTAAGTGGTCACTACCGCCCATAGACAATGGCGCTGTAAGAAATATTAACCATTCCTTACATCACCAATGCGCCACCAACCTCGGGAACTAAGATCCCTTGTGCCTTGTGACACTGGCTCACTCACCCCTCAAACCGGAACACAACAATACTGAGTACTGCTGTTTGGCGGTAGATTATCCGATGAGTGCCACCAAGAAATTTGAAATCCGTGAAATATTTTTCATCTTAAAGTAATGTGATCTAATATTGCGTTCAATATTAGTGACTATCAGCTTAAGTTAAAATAGTTGTCAACCAAAATAGCTCTACTCAACGAGAAGATTGATCGAGTGTCATTAAGCTTACACGCCGCTAAACCCTTGTCCAACAAAGTGAGATATTAACTTTGTTTACAATATGCAACTTAAGTCTATAAAACATGAACTTATAAATATGTATATCAAAAAGTGCTTCTTTCGTATACGTTAACGTATTCTATGCCCTCGTGCGTTTTTCCGCTAATATTTCATACAGTGTAAAAGATTTTGACATAGCACATTCGTATTTTTAATATGATGGACTTGGTATTTATTGACTTCTAGGCAAGATACATAAAAAAATATTGTTGTTTACTGACATACAATAAATAAGATCCGTTTTTGAATTTTGTTTTCATTTCTGTAAGTCCTAAAAATTTATTTATTTTTATTTTTAGTTCACTAGCTGTTTCTAATTTTGAAGTCTTTTCTTTTATTCGGATTCATTAATCATTATAATAATTACAAATACGAACAGAACACACAAATTCCGTATTAATAACAATAAAAAAATAATAATGAAGTACCTATATCTTGATATGTATTTGTATATACTTCTGAACGTCTGGTCCGATTTTGATGACGTTTTTGTTCTCCCATGGATAGTTACGATCGATCCCGCACGGTAGCACTGCGATATGATTCCTGTTTTTTTTTTTACAATACAAATCGAATTGGACGGTATTATTAAAACAGTAATCTTTACTCTGAGTCAATACTATTAAGGCTACCTACAATTAAAATTAATGTCTGAGCGGGTTCGTAATTAACGCCACGTGTACCTTTAACGATGATGAACAATTTAAGTTAATCGAATTGTACTTGTTCTATTTTAATTACATTTATATTATTATCACTTGGCTTTCAGAAAGCCTGTATGGGTAGAGAGGCATTCATCAGATATTTACAAACCAAACAGCAATGAATGAGAGCCGAGATGGCCAAGTGGTTAGAACGCGTGCATCTTAACCGATGATTTCGGGTTCAAAGCCAGGCAAGCACCACTGAATTTCATGTGCTTAATTTATGTTTATAATTCATCTCGTGCTCGGCGGTGAAGAAAAACATCGTGAGGAAACCTGCATGTGTCTAATTTCAACGAAATTCGTATCCACCAACACGCATTGGAGCAGCGTGGTGGAATATGCTTCAAACCTTCTCCTCAAAGGAAGGGAGGCCTTAGCCCAGCAGTGGGAAATGTAATGTAAGAAAGTCTTAACCATTCCTTATAATAACCTGCTTCTGTGTATCGTAGCGTGATAGTTTAACATTCTCAATAAATTAAGTTAAAGGTATGCACGTTTAAAATAACAAATCCTTCAGCTTAAATATATACAGTATAGATGGATATATTTTTTCTATTGATCTCTATCTATAATTAGACCCATCGTTAGTTCCATAATTTCTTGCACGGAATCGCATTCTATTACACAACAACAAAACGCTCAATATGTTGATAGTCTAATGGTAAGGTAGACATACGCTTACATGAGGCTCACGACCAAACATTTACATATAAGGCATTGATCTAACTGAATCCGGAGATAGTCATTACGGTCGCTTAATTATTACCAATCCTTAGCTTTGATGATAAATGGAATGAGAAACGTTGAATTGACAGCAAATATCGATTGTTTCTTTTGTGTTTTAATATTATTGTTTCTAGTTTAGGTACATGTAATCCAGCGAAATATAAATTATACTTTTTTATTTAATATCACGTAATAAAATCTTAACAACAAAAATTATCAACTTATTATTATTTTTTTTAATTTGAATAACACCAATGTTAAAGTTTATCCTTTCTAATAATAAAAATGATTTTACTAAAAACAAATAGAATAGAATCGATAAACTCCATCATCAAGTCAAGGTAAAAAAAAGCGGTGCTAATATGAGTTTTCACATTTATCTTGTGTATTGACTTGAAAGTGTTTTTTTTTTTTTAAATTGAAATCCATATTATTTTTTTTATTACAGGTAGATTTTAGACAAGTCCATCTGAGTTAATACTGTCCAAGAATCATCCATCCATCTAGAACATTTTTTTTTGCCTAACCTCTAAAAACAATATTGCTGTTTAATTTGATGCAAGCCCACCTGAAAATATAGTTCGTACAGATTAATGATACTTATTATTAGAATCGTTGCATTCGGTTGGAACGGTAGTGGTTCAGTGTAATTACCGGTAGAAGTCATACAAAATCTTTGATGCCATGCATGGCAAAGTAGTGTAAAAATTATTAACTAACGGTATATCCTCACTCTCGTGACCGATGGGACAGCGATTTGATAAAACCAGTGATAATACACGGACAGTGATTTTGCAGGACAAACGGCTTTACGTACTTTAATTTATACATGATACATCTTTATGTGTACAATACTTTTATTGAATACTAGCGGAACTACGGCTTTACTCGCGTGACATTTTTAAAACTTTAAATCACACAGACCGTCAGCCCACATTTTACCTCCATATTTACGTTGATTGATTCTTCATACAACCTTCTATTAAGTCAAAGTCAAAGTCAAAGTCAAAGTCAAAAATCTTTATTCAACATAGAAGTGTTTACACTTGCTTATTGATTGTCAAAAATCTACCACCGTTTCGGAATTTAGTACCTCGGACCTGAGAAGAACCGGCGAAAGAAACTCAGCGGGATATATATATATATTTTTTTAACCATTATTATGTACAATGATAATTATATTTTAGTTATTTGAAGCAGCCTTTTCGCGCCTTTTCGGGGTGATTTTTGCCATGAAAACTTACCTACCAGGATTGAAACTATATCTATACCTAATTTCTCCTATATCGGTTCAGCGGTTTAAGCGTGGAGAGGTAACAGATAAGCTTACATTCGCATTTATAATATTAGAAACACATTAATCCCTTTGCACATTCATCATAGTACATTTGATTCCAATTCTAATATAGTAAATTATAAAAATATTATATTTTTATCTATTATCAAAATATTTTTCATTTAAATAGAGCTCAAATTCTCTGAGCAAAAAATATTCATTCCTATAACGGTGGCTTAAAGAGACAGGCTGTCAGGTCTTTAATAAGTCGGGTTTCAATTTTATTAAATTCCGATCTATAGTAATATACTATGACATAAAAAAACAGACATCTCATCAAATATTTTTCATATCTTTCTTAAGTTAAGTTGCTTTAAGTCCAGTTGCTTTAAGTCCAGTTAATTATAAATATATTAAATTTTAGTTCGGATTATTATCCTACTGATTGTCTCATTGATCATACTCATATATACGTCATCTTTATACACTTTATACTCTTCAGCTTCTTGCCGTCCAGTGCCGGACGAAAGCCTACCACATAGAACACCAACCGTCCCGATCGGACAGTCCGTATCCATTCCATACCTGCCACCTTATTTAAATCGTCCGTCCACCTTGCCAGAGGGTGTCTTACATCGTTTGCCTAAACGCGGTCTTCACTCTAATGCGTGTCGGCTCCATTGACAATGGAGGCGTCTGGAGACCTGGCCAGCCCACTTCCACTTCAGCAAACTAATTCTACACACGATGTGTGTGTCTTTAGTTTTCTGGTGAATGCCATAATTTCGGATTCTATCTGCCACAGTAACCTCAAGCATCGCGCTTTCCATTGCTCACTGAGCGACCTTGAATTCGTGAATCAGTCATAGGGTGAGTTATTAGTACCCTGATATTAAGCGACCGTGGGATCACCGTATTCTTCTTTTAGCCTCCTTCTCAAAGTTGAGCCGGATAAGTTTATTTAGTTTATTATTTACTAGATTGTCCCAGGTAGATATATTCCGGCACAACTTGGAATGGAGAACCGTTAACGACAACCAGTCTCAGGGATATATGTTGGTTGATCAAAATTTTGAGTTTTTTCAGTGTTTTTCCCAACATTTACTTGTCTTGAAGAATTGTTCAGGCTGTTTAGCATCAATTCCAAATCACAAAGTGTATTCCAATCACAAATCGCAGATGTGTAATGTGTTGGTCATTTATATTAATACCGCGTCTTTTCCAATCGTGCGTCTTGAGACGTCCTCCAATGCATTGGTAAAGAGTTACGGCGAGATAACACTCCTTTGTTTTATTGGTTGGTGTCCTTCTCAGAAGTAGAGTAAGTGACCAGCATCTAGTGTCATCGTGTACTTGGATTCCGATAGACCTAAATATATCAGTCAATCCGACTAAACTCTACTTCCAATTCTGTGAGATGTTCGCCTAGCCTCAGAAAGCATCCATTAGACGATGCCAGAAACAGTGGATGTTCGTGATATCCTGCCGTAGCCTGGGGATTCTTAGCAACCCCATCGTACCGTTACCGTGGCCACGAATAATGCGATTGGAGGCCATGCATTTGTGTCGTAACTCATAAGAGGGTATTTGCCTTAATCACCACGCTTGGCAGTTTGGTGACCACAGTAGCTGGAAATCCATTGCTTCTGGCACTGCTACCTGCTATTTGTATTTTCAGATTCTAGCATTTGTGTGGTTATACGGCGTTCGTTGTTAAGCGAATTGCACCACGGGCAGGTAAGGTGTACGGTAAGGAGCCTAAAGTCATTGACTCCCTTTACATCCCTCGTTGACTCCCCTTACATCCCCACTCTATTGTCACATTTTTACTCTTTTGTTTGTTATTCGTAGCTATCTCTAAGGAGCTATCCAATAGTAACTTCTGAATTATAATTTGTATACAACGAATTGTTTTTAGGGTTCTGTACTCCTAAATAAAAAAGAGCCCCTAATAATATCACTTCGTTATCTATTTTTCCGTCTGTTCATCATGATTCTTTTTTTCAGGAAATCGTAAAGGTATAAAGTTTAAATCAATACCAAATACTAAGGGAAATCTATGAAAAAGTCTAAGTCTATGCAATCAAAAGATATCGCCGTTTATGTCCTATTTCCCATACATTCGCAAATAATACCTATCAGGTACTTCCCGTTGACATAGAATCGTGATATACAAGAAGAATTCAATCATTCATTATTGTGTGTTGGTAGTAAGGAACCCTCAGTGCGCGAATCCAACTTGCACTTGCCCAGTTCTCTTCTATAGTAATAGAAGAGAACCGGGCAAAGAGTAACCGTGTATTAATCTTATATGCACTTAATATTTAAACATCTCTCACTGCAACAGGTTTTGTTAACAGTAAGTGGTAGTTAAAAATAAATTCAGATCTAATCATTCAAACTTAATAACGTACATTTTTTCCGAATCACCTATTGTCCTTCGGCCCACTAGCCTTAACAGTATTGAAGTTTTATAAGACTCAGCTGGGTAAAGAGGCGACCGATAATAGGCTTTGTATTCAAGATCGACCTTAAAGAATTTTACAAAGTCGAGACCTAAGATCATAACAACGACGGGATGAATGTAGCTAATATAGTATCCATGTAATCTAACGAACCTTATAATTTATGCTATTATTTAGACATTAATATTATATTCGGATTTTAACCAATAGTATAACACTTTGAAGGTTGGGCCGACTCTTGACTCCTGTCCTGTATCGCTCCCTCCTCACCTGCGTCTCTTCTCTCCTGTGTGTGCGTAGTGCGTATACAATATACTTCATTTCTATTTCGTGTGAGTGTGTAATGTAGGCCGAGCATAAATATATATACATATATATTCATCGGTTGTCTTTAATTATAAAATAATTTAATAATCATCGATGTTCCCAAATGCCGGGCGGCGCTTAACGATCCCATTTATATTAACCGATTTCAAAAAAAGAAGGAACCGATTCGGATAATTGTTTCGTTTGGGCTCATTTAAATTTCACGCCTTATGTTGAAAAATTACGGAATGGAATTATTTGAAGTCGGGTTTCTTTATTAAATTTTATTTTGTTCAAAATTGGTTTTTGACTCTAGTATGAAAAGGCATGCAAATTTACTGTTTAATATAAGTCATACATATCTTATCCTCAAAATATTTTGGAGCGTACCTTAATGTGAGAATAAATACACATTTATTTCATATCATATTCCTTATCTTATACAGCCATGCCGATTACGAATACCCCAATGGTTAAGATTTGAGGTTTTCCCAAATGCTTAATGTGGAGAAAGCTACTAGTAGAGCTCTTGAACATTCCAACTCCAGATCCTATTTAAGCTTATTTTTTGGTATTGTTTTAATACACGTGGTGTGTTAATAAAAAAACTAATACTTGTCATTGAATTATATTCAAACGTTACTAATTTATTTCATTTAATACGTCACATACCGTTTATAACTTTGTTCAAACCGAATGTCTCAAGATATCTCTCCTTTGAATTATATTTTACCCAAAAAAATGTATTATTCAAAATATCAAAAAAAAAAAATGTTTTATTCAAGTAGGCTTTTAACAAGTACTTTTGAATCGTAATTTTACAAAACTATATTAAGTAAAGCTACCACCGGTTCGGAATGAAGACTATATCGAGAAGAACCGGCAAGAAACTCAGTAGTTACTCTTTTCCAATTTAATCTATATATATAATAAAATCGTAACTGATCGAAATCTGTACATGGAAAATATTTGAAAAAATAATAATACTGGGGTTATCTATTAACGCAATAGATCACATAACACATCACATTACATTTGTTTGTTTATCTGTTCGTTTGTTTGTCGAATTAACCGATTTGGATGTGGTTTACAGTGATGTGCTGTTGTTGTTGATGTTTTATAAAAATCGGTTCACATACCACAAATAGAAAAATAACTAAAATCGATCCTTGTGGAACACCCATTTTAAGCATAGATTCAGAAGATTTTGTTCCATTAATAAAAACTTGTTGGACTCTTTGACTTAAGTATCAAGCAATGAGTTCAAGAGCTTACCTTTAACATCGTAATATTCGAGCTTATATAAAAGCGTTTAGTGTTCAACACAATCAAATGCTTTAGATAAATCGCAGAATACTCCAATAGCATTCTGTGATTTTTCCTATGCATCGTAAATATGTTTGAGAAGTGCTATTCCCACGTAAGTTGTCAAGCGACCTCTCGTAAAACCAAATTGCTCGCTATGAGAAATAGCATTTGTATCGAAACGGAGAAAAGTTGATTTAAAAAAAAAAAAACAAATATATTCCTCAAGGAAGTATTGTAATTACTGGGGTCGATTCTCTTTCCAGTTTTATAAAGTGGTAAAACTTTACTACATTTTAACAAGGTAGGAATTTAACTCGTGTCCAAACTCTTGCTTAAATTACTGCTATATACGGAGCAATATCATATATGATTTTTAAAGTAATTTTAATTTATGAAATACCCCATATGTAGATTTTTTAATATCGACGGTTTTAAATACTTTGATGATTTCTGTTTCAGAGACTGTTTCAAACAAAAAATCTAAAATGTATTTAGAAACATTATTATTTAATAATCTCGCTGCATCTAATATAGATAGATTTAAGTAAAATGATATTTTATTCCAAAAAAGAATTCAAATAAATTCGCAACTTCTAATTCGTAGTTTGTATATATTGTATATTGTACCTGTGTTCGATTTGATTGGTACCATTTCCTTTTAAGTGTTTTTCAAATACAACCAGTTATATTCCATGTGGCTGATATTGAAATTTATGATTTTGTTCTTTATGTATAAAGAATTAGCATAAATGCTAAACTGCTTACTGCTTGCTTTTTCAAAATTTTATCGTTCTAAAAGGCATAGGTTACGATTTAAATGCTTCATCTTATATATGTATGTAGGTCATATAATTTATTTTAACTTTAACATATGTATACCAATAAGTAGCCCAGTCACTAAACTTTAATTTTGTATTATTATAAAATGATTTTATTTTAAATATTTTATTAAATTATTTTAATATTAATTCTTCTAAATATTGCAAGTATATTTAATGTGACACTGTTCTAGGCTTGTTTCATGATTTTAATTTGTTAATTTTGAAAGCTGTTTCTGATATAAATATCAAGTATTACCATCCGTGATATAAAACGAATACAATAAATAATCAGATACTTGATTTCAACAGCAAACAATGCAACAAAACATACAACAAAACCTCTTAAAACAAGTAAACATTATGAAATGGACTTGTTCAATGAAAAGTGGGACGCGTTCCATATTCACGTTCCGAAGGCCTTTTGACAAAAATGTTCCAACAACGGTTACGATGTATTTAGGCAATATATATGCAAATCAAATACTCGTCGTATAAACCTTAATTTTTGTGAATGAGTAACATTTAAGAAGATTGTGTTACTGCCAAAAAGTGTTATCTAAATAATTTGATTTTGGATTTATTTTTAAATCTAAACACGACCATAGACCAAGACTTAGAAGATCTGACTTACTATGACATGTTATTATACATAATATGCTTGCTATCCTCAACCTAAGATGGTAAATTATCAGTATATCCAATTAATTTTAGGCTGACTATACTTACAGGCATAATAGATGAACATATATGTAGATAAAGATACTGATGATGTAAGAAATGTTTTATCCTGTTCACGGTGTCAATTTTTATCAGCGTAGTTAACTGGATTTTAAAAAGATTTTCATCAATGTACAAAGTGATTGGAGAGGAAGATATATATATACGTATAGTATATGCATATTATAGTAGAGAAAGGCCGACAATTAAAACTTTCCTAGTCGAAAAAACAAGAATTTTTCTTTATATGTTTGTTCCTCAATCTAAAAGTTTGTATAAAGACATTATTGTACCCGTACAATGTCGGGACTAGTAACATTATAATCAGAGGACTTCCAATTTTAAAATACGTCAAAGAACTTATTTTAATCTATAGTTCGAAAATAAATTTACTATTACTCCGTGAAAAGAATTACAATACTATGATTGAACGAAGGAATAACACATTTTCATATAAACCATATGACACCTTACATACCTTTATTTGCAAAAATATCAGTATACATATAATTACTTTAATGTAGGATGTCGATTTATGTATGGAGCAACACCAGAGGTACTTCATTCGAAAAATTATGAGACGACGACGAAGAAGAACGATATCGTTGGTAATTTTTACTCTGCCAATGGTTATATTTAATAAAGGTGATAAGTAAATGATAAAAGTTCAAGATAACTTTTAATTTTATCCTTAAATATTGAGTAGAATAGAGACAACAACATTTATATCGATTAAAATTACCATTGACAATTCTGCATTATATGTCCAATAAAAAAATCTTTAGTAATTCAGACAGATTTGAATATCTTTGTTTTAATTTTATTTGCAATCTGTATATTAAATAGTCTATAAGTAATAAACTGTTGTTTAAATTTAGTCTTCGACGAGTACGTTAAACTTTCGAGTTGATGAATTAATGTATACCGGAATTTCTTCCAAAATATGCAGGTTTGAGCGCGCTTATTTCCCGCGCTAATAAGTTTAAAGTGTACAATTAAAAATTGCAACACAGGATACAATCTTTCATATATACTTTAATACGTATCACACTACCTCCCCTGTGTATGCTTATAACGTAAGACTTGTATTTTAAATTTATAGCGCAAAATTTTAATTACCAAATTTTCAGACAGAAACGCCGAAGTGTAGTCATTAATAACTCGGAGTGACTTATTCATAAATTACTTTAAAGAATGCTTTCATGGAATTTTTATTTATACTTGTTTTAAAATACTAGTGTAAATTGTGACTTTACTCGACTTTTACTTAAAAATAATCTTATTATAATATTTACTTTTAGTTTGGTTATTATTGGAATGCTTTATTAATATTAATTTTAATAATGCATTTCAATAGCAAAATTACCTTTGTTGATAAAACTGGTTCACCAGTTAATGTCAACGGTGGTTTCGCATGTATGTTTGTGTGTGTGTTTATACAGCAATACTTAATACAGTAAACATTACAGTTTGACTATATATATATATACTAGCTTCTGCCCGCGACTTCGTCCGCGTAGATTTCGGTTTTGTGACAGGATTGCGTATCTTAAACGGAAATCAAAATAACCCATAAAGATACAAAGTATATATTTTTTAAATAAATAGTTGTAAGAAGATGAATTTTTTAAACTTTACGAAAATTATGAAAACTTTATAACACTATACAGATCATGGATGCGATGTAAATAGTTATTTTATGACTTGATTGTTGATTTTGTAAACTTATTTACCGACAATTTTTTTCTATACATATAATTAAGGAGTAAATCGACCGAATCTGTAGATGTACATTGAATATTTTTCGAAAATTCAAAGTTTATTATATTTTTATATGTTTAATAGCGGTCGCCCGCAGCTCCGCCCGCGGGGATATCGGTTACCGCTGCAAAAAGCCTACCCAGGAAAGACACGGTTAGCAAAATGATTCCCAGGTCAATTCACAGACACAAACACTAACATCGACGATGCAGTCATTATCCACAGGCTGCATAGATGAGCCGAGATGACCCAGTGGTTAGAACACGTGCAACTTAACCGATTATTTCGGGTTCAAACCCAGGTAAGCACCACTGAATTTTCATGTGCTTAATTTGTGTATATAATTAATCTCGTACTCGGCGGTGAAGGAAAACATCGTGAGGTAACCTGCATGTGGCTAATTTCAACGAAATTCTGCCACGTGTGTTCCACCAACTCGCATTGGAGCAGCGTGGTGGAATATGCGCCATACCTTCTCCTCGAAGGGAGAGGAGGCCTTAGCCCAGCAGTGGGAAATTTACAGGCTGTTATTGTAATGTAATGTGCATAGATTGTCTTTATGTGGATGACGAAAATATTTAAATGTAATTAATACTAAGTTTTCACTTCTGCCGGCAGTCCCGGAGTGCAACCCGTTGTTTTAGGATAGATAACTAAAGCGATTATTGTAGAGCTTCTCCTATACACAACATTTGATGTTAAATTATTTTCAGGTAACAAAATATACTGATGATCGGGAGCCCCGGCCCGTGATAGGGCAACGTAAAGTTGCCCATGCCTACAACATTCTTTTCGTAAATCAATTCCTACTAATTTGAATGTTTGGCCCTGGGATGTTTTTATCGTTAATGCGAAATAAATTTTTACTGGAAATTGGAGCCTTTTGAAGGGTATAGGCAAATTAGTAGGAATTATGGATATTCTTGGTATATGAGCTAATTCACCAGCTGCAGGGCCGGAGATAATAATCTTCGCTACTATTAAATTATCTTTTAGCTCCTTTAAAAGAAGTCTCGTGCCATTACACATGTTGGGGGGCTTAAATTTCTGAGAAGCATTATCGGCGTGCCAACTTTTAACGACAATTCATGAGGTGGTAGCCCAGCGGGGTTAAGAGAATTTAAAAATTCCTGGGGGTAGTGCACTGTGACCTCGATGTTAGTGACGGTGTCTATGGATTTATAGCACTTAACTTTACTCGGTACTTTATGCATAATTAAATTGTTTATTTTCGTTGACTGTTTCATTCCTGGGAGAAATTATTTTGATAAGGAAATAGCATTAGTAAAATAAGTGTATTTAAATGTAGTCCAAAAAAATTCAAGATTTTTAAATAAAATAACTTACGGAACCATATTTTTTTCAAAATAAAATTTAGCCTATGTTACTCGTGGATAATGTAGTTTTCGAATGCTGAAAGATTTTTTTTAAATCGGTCCAGTAGTTTTTGAGCCTATTCATTACAACCAAACAAACAAAGTTTTCCTCTTTATAATATTAGTATAGAAGTTTAGATGTATAAAGAATAAGAACAACCTTTTTGGTAATATACTTTATCTATTTATTTTTATAACAATGTAATCTTAATTGTTTTCAGAGTAATTTGAAATGAAAATCAAACTAATAAATATCGACACAAACTAATATATAATCTTTTCATCAATTCAATTTTCAAAATTCAAAGCCTAAGGGAATCAAATAGAGGATAACGTTTCGTATGGAAATTCACAATTTGATGTTAGAGATAGTATTTAGACTTTTAAGGAGTTAAAACAATTGTAATTGGTTTTTTTAAATATACACCTACGAGAGTATATAACTTTGTCATTTTTTACGTTAGAAATATACAAAGCGCTTTTTTGGGAGGGGCTTTTCATCCTTTAAATAGGGGGGAGATTGAGGATGCAACTCAGTATGAAAGATTTGTATGTTATTTTTGAATTTAGAAATATGGGACAGTTGTTATATCGAAAAGTCATTGCTCAAGAGGATGAACTTGGGTATAATTTTTTGTATGGAATATTTGCTATTTTTACCGTTAGAAATATAGAAATCAGTATTTATGCTTCGGTTTAAAAAAAACTACGTAAGAGTTTTTAATGATAGCATCGGGAGCACCACAGCCACTTAAGACGTAATACCACTTATTTTTTATTTTTCAAACTACCGCAATAGTAATTTTAGAACCAAAAACAATGAATTGTAATGCGGACTTTCGTTATGAAGGATAAAAAATCCATTGTTATTTTAGGCACGCAGTATATAACGAAATTCCACGGATACCCATCGATACCCATCAGATACCAGTTTTAATAGCCATTGTCGATATACGTAAGTGACCATTCACTTTGCGGAACTGTATTAGTATAAGCAAAATAATATAATTGGTGGCCGGGCTGTGTGCGAACGCGTATGGGTGGATGTCGTCTACTAAGCACATATTTTACCGCCATACAGCAAAAGTTAATATCGTTGTGTTCAAATTTCAAGACTGAGTGAGCGAGTGTATATGTACATTTGCGATATAAGGAATGGTTAAGATTTCTAACAGTGCTAATGACTGTGGGTAGTGCTCACAAATACATATGTATATGACATCAAATTTATATGTATATAACTATTAATCTGTGATTGGACCAGTAGATAGAACTACATAGGTATAACTCTTTGAGATTGAGAGTTTAAAACGAAAGTACTTAAATGATTTTTTTTAAGGTTTTATTTATCATTTGCTTGTCCGTGATAGAAAATGTGAAATTCTAACACATTTTAATACACGAAATCACTGTAGTAGCGTGATAGATAAACCCGTGCTAACCAAAATAAAACCAGTCTTACGGGTGATTATGAAAATCCCATCCCAAAGTAATTAAATTAACAACCTGTGTATACAGGCTGGGCTTAGACCTCCTCTCGTTTTAAAGTGAAGGTGTAGAGCTTATAACACCACGCTGCTCTAATGCGGGTTGGTGGATACAAATGGGGCAGCATTTCATTAAAATTCGGGTTTCCTACTGAGGTTTTCCTTCACCGAGCACGAAATAAGTTACAAACATAAATTAAGCATATGAAAATCAGTTATATTTGCCTGGGTTTGAACCCGCAATCAGCGACTGGGCCATCTCGGCTCTTATTGCATCGATTGATAATAATTTAAGAGACGCTATTTAAAAAAAAAAAGGAATAACTTTTCTATTGGAATTTAGCGCAAGGATAGTACTATACGAAAATTCACCAAAACCTTTCACGTCACGAATCATGTCTGTATCTAAACAAGAGGAAACGAAACTGGTATTTCCAATCTACGAAAACGTTGATCCCAGGTCGAGTTAATTTATCTACCTCTAATAATAATAAAGAAACATAAAAATAGATAGAGCGTTTTTATGTAATATTTATTTTTGCTCGACTTCAATATTTTTTATGGGGCGATATATCTTCTCTACAATTGTTATATAGATCCATTCACTCACTCGCCTATCCACGTTACATTACCAGCGTGCATTAGTATGAGTGACGTTCATTACAAAATGTCTTAGTGTGCGTGAGACGATTACCATAGACGTAATAATGTAAAGACAGGTAAAATAAAAATACAAATTAAATTGTATTTTTGTAATAATTAAACGTCCATTTAACCTGGACGGATACGCAAACAGATTTATACTAATGTGAGTCCTGTTTTAGACAAGCCATTATAATCTGACTTGATGGATGTACATTCAATGACGACGATCATAAAGATTCGTGAAATTCTAACTGTTTGCTATTGTAAATAAATTGATAGTCGAAAATGATCATATTTGTGGTCCCGTTTACATTCACAAATTCAATAAAATAATCAAATAGTAATAGCAAACTACATAATCAAAGTATTGATCTATTCCCTCACGAAACCACGCCACTGGATATTCAAATTGACCTTTTAATTAAATATACTTGAATAAATAAGAAAAAATAGCATAAAATAAGGTACCGATTTTTCTTTTGCTTACTTCCTCAATATTACTCCATGTAAAACTGAACAAAGTATTCAATCAAGGAAAGTATAATACGCAAACCCTAATAAAATATCAAACATCATTCCCCTCAGGCCAAAGGTAAAGATTTTGTTTGAACGTAGGTGTCTATAAATCTAAACCTTTTCTATTGAGTTATTCTGTTAGAAGAAACTCGAAAATCCGCGGAGCACGAGGCCGAAATATCAGGAAGTAATATGCGATATTGACCGTAATCATTATAACATTTATAGGATACACGTGTCATAATTGTGTATCACTGTATGTCGGTTGTCAACGTTTTACGATTGAGATTCGAAGTGAATTCTTACAGAATAACACCGCAGAAGTTCCGAAATATCGTTCCGCTACCAAAAATAAAATTCGAAAATTGTAAAAACATTTACGTTTGCTTACAACACATTACATTAAATGTATTGAAATTTATTTTAGCTAAAACAACAAAAGATGCTTATTAAAGATAATAAAATTACAAAACAATGAAGCTTCAGGCTTGCATATTAAGAGCAATTTAACGCACAATACACCTAATTCCGCACGGAGTTGAAGAATACAAAAGTTATGACAGTCCCAAGGATTTAATCTGTGATAAAGGTTGATCGTAATGGAAAACATACTTTAAATTATATATTTCAATAGCGACCCGTCCCGGTTTCTCACCAAAATCAATTTTTAATAAAGAAAACAAGAATTGCATTAGGAAACTGCTTAGTAGGTATATTTATTTTGTTATTTTATCTAGGGATTACTCATTGGCATAATTTCAATCGTCGTTCAGTGCTAACAAAAATATATGATACATTGATTCGAATAATTAAAATGAGTTAAGCTTTGTTTTGGTCAAGTGCTAAAATAGCAAATAAATTGTTAAAAGTATTGTCCAATCATTGTTTTAAGATATTTGATAACCTTCAAAAGTAATTAATTTCAAACAAACCATTGGATTCTTGTTTATCGTTAAATACATATATATTATTAAATAAATTCTCGAAGGCTTTCAGCTACAGTGACCGGCCGGCGAATAAACGTAAATTTAAAGATCCTTAGGGATTGTATGTAAAGCTGTTATCGTGCAAAGAACACAGAGAGCATAAAGGGATAAATCAGAGACGAGCAAAGCTCAGGTGAAAATTATTAACCAGGATTACACTAGTAATTTCCAATATAATAAGATTTAGTATAATTTTGAAAGTACAATTTTTTTTGTTGCATGGAATAAATTAAATTATTAGCTTTTTATTTAAGTCACCACCGCCATAAATTATTAAGAAAATGTTTCACCATAAGGTTTAGATCAAGTCAATTGAGTCCATAATTGAACTGGTTCAGAATTGTCATGTTTGGTTGAATAAGTGGTGAGGTTATGATACTCATTACGAACGAACACTATTAGACAAATTCCTTTAAATCTCGTTGAGTATCATAAAAATATTTCGGAACCTTATGTACTAAGATTCTCCACTTATACGCAACAAGGAAAATGTTCAATTATTGTAAATAATGATTTAATTTATTTTGTAATATAGGTCAACGTGCGGGTTAATGGGCCACCAGGTGGTAAGTAGTTCCAATCTCCCATAGACACTGGCTCTGTAAGAATTACATCGCCAACGCGCCACCAACCTTGGGAACTAAGATGTTATATCTCTATTTCCTGTAGTTAATTTACACCATAAACAATCATCCTTCAAACCAGAATACAACATTAGAAAGTACTGGTGGTACAATATGCCAGAAGTGGGTACCTAGCCAGACGGGCTTGCAAGCCATACCATTAAGTAAACGCAAATCAAATAACCAACAAATGTGGTTTAAGGGGTGATTAGTTAAACAACTCTGTGTTTACTTCTTTCGAATGGCAAGTCAGTGATTAGAAAGAGCTAAAACAGTCTTTAATAATAAAAAAATGCACCAATTTAACATTCAAAAGGTTAATAAATAAATAAATGCAATAGACGTAATTTATGCTAAAAATGCTAAAAGTCAGTACGTATTTGAAAAAAAATTACAAATATTTGAAAGAAAAAAAAAAATTAAAGCTAAATTTTAGAAAGAAATGTACTCTTCACGAAAATTGAATTTGCTATTTATTTTATTACGTCAATTCGCTTTAGAATTGGCATTAGGATTGGAACAGTTGGCAATGTAAATGAGTTACTTTCATTTTTTATTTGAATGGAATAATTTTCTTTCTCATCGATATCTCAAAAACGTATTTTCTCAGATATTGGGGCCAACATTTGATGTAGTTGGTACACTTGAGGTAACCTCAAGCTACATGTGGTCAGATCGTCTCACCACTGACATGACGTAGCTATTGTCCGCATGTGGTCGAATGCATTGCTGTATGGTAACCAACATTGGGTTAAATGGTTAAACGCGGACATATGTTGATGTATATACACAATTTAACAACGTCAGAACATTGGTACGATTCTAGTATACTCGAATATATGGAATTAGTTATAGTCAGGGTTGCAAAAGCTACAGAATGGAAAATCAGAGGATTTCAATAATATAACATGAAAAACTGAACATATATAATATAACTGATCTAAAATATTTGTTTCAAACGTGTTTTTTTAATAAAATCGATACAAAAAAGTATCAAGTACTACAAAGTAAAGTATATATTTTTAGAATTTGCAGTCACACTGAGCTGAGAAGGACGAAAAATATAGTGACCAAAAATCGGCCTACTAGTAAAATCGAGCATAATTGTCACGCACACAAAGATGCTGGAGTTGGCTCGTTTGTTTTAGTTCTTTTGTAGTGCGAAACTCTATCTAGGTATATAAATAATCTTAGCACATTATAAGTACTTACACGCATACAATTTTAAGGTTAAACCTATCTTGTTCTTTTTTCCGAGTCAGTCACTTATCTTGGAAATTTGAGCTCTTTGCTAGTCGTGCAACGCATTTGCGTTAGTAACTAGTTCAATCTTGATTAAATAGCAAAAACCATTTTTATAAACATTATTTGATTCGCTTATGAATATTTTATTGGTATTTATTTTAAAAAATTACCAATTAATTTTAATAATACAACCACAACAAACATTAAAATGATTTTAGCTTAACACAGTCAATCAGCTTTCATTGTTTCTAAATCTCCTCTGTTATTGTTTACATGATAATTATAACGCTATTGTTTTCTCTTAATTGAAAACAAAATTTTCCGTTATTTCTTTCGCTTAGCTATTAATTTCAACAATGGAATTTAACATTCGAATGATTTTTTTAAATATAAATCAAGTAGAACTATTAGTCTGTGGATTTATTCTGTGATAAAAACTGGAAACTCACTGCAGCACACGTCTGTGAAATGTCAGACAGAAATTCGTTATTTTAAATATCGTAACACCGTATATATATATATATATATTGGTTTTTAATATTTCACGTGAAGATACTTATTGATTTGAAGTGAGTTTTTAGAGAATACCACTACAACTATACTGATTAAACAATTATACAAATATGCATATGTATTATAGTTTTTTTTTTTCTTTTAAATGGCTTTAATAACCATTTTTATAGATACATATCAATATGATTTTATAGAACACAGATTCCCGGGATTTCAGGCACATAGTAATAAAATCTTCGTAATCATTAGATTACGTCATCGTTCATATGTTTCGAACATAATATATAGATATTCAATAACTTGTAAAACATATTATGTTATGAAATACTCAACAACTAGCTCACTCGATCTCCAGAGTCTTGCATACTAATGTTTACGAGTAAATATATTAGAATCCACTTACAACCATAATTATTTATTACGTATCTTTCCGTTGTGCTATATAAAACAATTAGGGAATCTTGCCATCGCGATGTAGAAATGACAACGATTCGATATAACGCTATCTAATATTTGGAAGTAAAAAAAACAATAATTATCTTGTACAAATACAGCTATGAAACATTAGCTGCAACTCTTACATAATATGTTCTTAAAAAGGTTTTAGTATGTAATGTGCCTTAATTGAAATAAAATAAGGTCACAAATACACTATAAGTATTCATCTAAACCAATGAAACAAAATACGTTATACCTGACTTTTAAAATTTTAATTAAACGTACAACAAAATATTCGAACAGCTTAAAGAAGTAAAACGTCATAATATTTATTTAAATCATTTATAAAATAATCCACAAGTTTAGATCTTAATCAAATATTTCACTTAAACATATCCAAGAATCTTAACTGGCATTAGATATGCCCTGTGACGTAACTACATCGCTGATAGTGACAGTATTATTTTTTCCCTTTTTCTATTTCATTTGTAACAGTTTTCTTTTGTCTTTGTTGTACCGCTTCTGGGCTTGACAAGTCTTTCCTTTCACAAGCATAATTAATGCAATCTTTTTCATCTAATACCACTTTTTCTGCAGTTTTATGCGAAGAAAAAATACAATTACAATGAATAAAGACGATTTTGATCATTTTTCAAAATTCTTATGTTATTGTTATAATTTTATGGACTTTTAATTAATTTTAAAATTGGATCAAGAGGTTCGGGTTCTAGATTTAGATATTTGATCCTCAGCTGTAACCTAGATTTAGATAGTGCTTACACTATTTTCCTTTATCTTGATCATGATCGGTGGCATTTCTGTCAAGGTTATCTGATGGTGTCGAGATTACCACCTCTTCGGAATATAATCACAATTGCTGTGGGTTATTATTTATTTATGTATTTTAATACAAAGTGAAATATATTATATATTGGCATCAAATTCAACACACTATAAGCCCCTGTTTTACTCACGGCACTGCGATATTTAATAGCAAATATTGCTTCGACAAAATGTTCTAAACTAAACATAGTAATTAAATGTATTAATGTTATTAGTTTCTTATAAAAATTAAACTTATAGAAAGAAATATCATACAACAACACTTACATTATTAAAATGTATTTATAAAAAAAAGATATACATATATATTGAGGTCTTCAGTATTAAACGAACACAAATTAAGTACTTATTCTCACTAATTTGAATGAATATGATAATAAACTCAGACATCTAATTTCTAATTTATAATAAGTAATAGTAACAGCCTGTAAATTTCCCACCGCTAGGATTCTCTGGGTTGGTTATTGTCTCCTTTTGAGGAGAAGGGTTGGAACTAACACCTACCACGTCGACCCAATAATACGATACACATGTGGAAGATATTCATTGAAATGAAATACATGCAGGTTGCCTAAACACAAATTAAACACATAGATATTTAGTTTTGCTTGCCAATCACACAATATTTGAGCATCTTCGGTAATATAGTCATTGTCGTAAAAATCGTTCCTTTTTTAGTATCATAGATGATGTTGTAAATTTTATACTAGAATTGTATTACATTTTATTTTTTTATTTAAAAATGATTTTTAGTCATCCTTTCATTTACTGCACAATTATAATAAAAGCTTTAACGTTTATAACTCTGTCAAGTGAAAGGCTAATAATTTTCATCGCAACGCTTTGAAACCCAAGTAGGTACTTAGTTAGGCTAAGTTTTATTTAAAAAAAATTGATATCGTTTTTCTATAGCCTCCGTAATTTTATACTTTAGCTGACTTTATAAATAAAAGAAAACTTCTATTTTTAAATCCCATTTATCGGCAAAGTGTGTTATAAAACTGAATGAAAGGATTTGGCTTACTTTTAAAGTTAGTAGTTTTCCTATCTCATTATCTAGTATACTATAGGCTTCTTCGCGAAAGGTTTTAGATCTTAGCACAGGTGCGGCACATTTGCAAAATGTTACATATGCTTGATAAACATAAATACTCGAACAAGAAGTTAAGATTAGGTGACTCTATTTTACTATTTCTGATCCAGATGGTCTTAATTTACATACTTGGTTGATTGATTAATTGTATATGAAGGGTTTTTTTTATTCTTATCAATTTCAAATTTTACGTAATATTTACTTTTATTAATTTAAGCCATCCTTTTCATGTAGCCAATGCCACTTATTGGTAGGGAGGTGAATAAATAAAAAATAAAAAGTTTGGATTTTTTTGTAGATAAATTATCAGTAATACCTCGGAGTGAAGTCGTTGTTTACACGGAAATCGCGTCGAGCCACGACCGTTTGGCCAATGTGGGTTTAAGAATTCGTGCACAGTACCAACGTTGGTACCAATCTTTCCAATTGTGTCGGATTTTCCATCCCATTGTATTCTGATAGTGCACTTTTATTTCAAACACTTGCACCATTATATGTCCGATTTCATGAGCAGTACCAGTTGGTACCAGTACCTAACTCGGTACCGGTATTTACAATTGTGTCGGATTTGGCGTCCCATACTACTCTTTTACATATCCCGTGTACATTTCTATTCTTCTTTGATTAAGGTTGACTTACCAACATTGGTCAAAAGAACATCAAACCTACATTCATTCGTTTTCATAGAGATTATGCAACATTACTATTTTTCCTCATTTATTCGTTTATTCAAACTCAAGCTATAATAACATCATAACATAGACTTATAACGAACCTAAACTGTTAAAATGCTTAGTTGAATACACTTGAAACTAAAAAAAGTACCTACGTTTTGGTAATATCAAGGTGCGATAGGGAAAAATATTACAAAATTTGGCCATTAAGACTGGTGCACCTCATTGATCGTTGACCCGCATTGGAGCAGCTTGGTGGAATATGCTCCAAACCTTCTCCTCAAAGGGAGAGGAGGCCTTAGCCCAGCAGTGGGAAATTTACAGGCTGCTAATGTAATATTTAGGTCAATGTAAATAACTAATAAAATGTGGCACGGTTACTAGCTCTAGCTAGCTTTATATGACGTTTCATTTTGTTTCAAGCATCAAATTTTAGCGAATTACGTGATATTTGTAAAGGTTCTCAGTAAACACTAAATATTAATATTATTTAATAGACGTATTTAGAACCACAGAGACAGATAACTGACTTAAAGTTATGAGAACCAATTAGAAGATTTATTTAAATAATAATAAGGCAATAAATAATATGATGTTTTATGATATATATTTTAAATTTTATTAATGCTGGCAACGGCGAAGTTTCGCGCTTAATAAAAGCTTATATTTTTATTAGCAATTTAAAATGTCGAAGATGTTCTGTAACTGATCGCCCAATAAGTAATCAGGCTGATGGATTGAGCACCAAATCCGTCGTCTTAACAGAAGCAAAGGGTTATTAGCCGGCTGTTACAAATAGAGATTTAAGATAACGATAAAATGTCGATTCGATGTTATCGCTCGATTTAGAATTGTCAATGCTTCCTCCATGTAAAGGATTATCTTAGGTACATCGAGCGTTGTGCAGTTCCCGCGTCTATGTTCGCTCAATTTATAGAAGAAATTGGAAATTCATTCTTTAATCATTAAAATTAGGATATATTATAATCTATATTTGTATATTAATTCGTGTAAAATATTAACGCAATTTTCCGTGGACACGTGTATCATTACTGTAAATCGCGTAAAGAACACTCTTTCAATCACAGCTGTTTTTTTACCTTAATAATTTATCTCGAGACAGTGAAGAAAAACGTCATGATTAAATTTTCAGCAGTATTATTTAATTTACAGTAAGCAGATGGAGCGCGCCGAACATTAAAGTGAAGCAACAAAAGCGAATACAAAGTCAAAAACGAATATAAATGCCCGGCAGTATATTCCCGTTTACAATCTTAGAAGTTAAGTTACAACTCAATGAATAATTTGTACTAAAAGTAATTAAATAATTATTTATACGACTCGGCCATAACAGCTACAATGTGCATAGAAAAGATACCTTATTCATACATAAATATATCATACATTTTATTTTATATACGGATAAGAGTATTTGTATCTAGAGATTCTGAAGAGAAGTCAAAGATTGGAGTTTATCCTTTGATCTTGATTTTAATTATTTCTCCAAAGCGTATTTCCAGTTTAAGGATGAAATGTTTATGTTTAAAAATTATACAAAGTTTATAATTTGAATATTATTTTGTCACAGTAATGGAAGATACTTGGGAAGGGTCCATTTTGATGTAATCCTTTAACTGTATACCGTTGTCCATTTTTATATTAAAGAAACATTAATTAATAAATTATATTATTTAAAATATTATATGAATTATTAAAATGCGTGGAGTTATTATTTTAACTTGACGGTGATGGAAAACACGATTGAAACACCCCACCACCAATATATACACCAACCAGCATTGGAGGAGCGTGATAAAGTAAGCCCAACTAATTTCTCTTCAAAAATTAAAAGAGAATCTTGGCTAAGCCGTGGGAATAATAACAGGCTGTTTTTTTACTTCCACTTACGAAACATCTATACTTTCTGTTGCTTGTGTTTGGTTCATAAGCTTAATTGGTCAGTGTATTAAGGTTAATTTTAGGTATAAAAGATCTCACAAAGTATATCAGATTCTATGGTTGGCTGAAAACTGGAGGTTAATATTTGTGTCAGTGCTAAAGTCTATGAGGGGTGGAATTCATTATTAGATATAAAAAATACTTCAGGTAAATGATGAGGATGGTTTATTTAATGATAGTGAAAATTACTTTCTTAATCTATGTGAACCCAAAAATATTTTTTTGTGATTGAAGGTGAATTTATGGATTAATTCGGAAGGAACAATCGCTCGTGCAAATATCACCTGACTTTGGCAACCGATTGAATTGGCATTCGCCACATCAAAAGGACAGTTATGGAAATGAAGAGATCAACGAACTCTATTATTCCTATTTGACACCAACCTATTACCGAGGATTTCATTTAAAACTTGTAACTGGGGATATGTTTCTACAAAAATTTAAACTATAAGTTAGATAACTTAATTTACTTATATAAAAAAACATTAAGATCCTGTAGTTAGAACGCATATTAACCGATGATTGGAGGTTCAAGACCGGTGTATTCAACATGGTATGGACATTGGCTGGAGGTTCAAGGCCAGTCTAGCCCCACTAAAATATTATGTGATTAATTTGTGTTTATAATTTATCGCCTCTGCAGAGATGAAAGAAGACATCGTGAGAAATCTAACCCGTTATTGTCTCACGGCTGAGCAAAAGTCTCCTCGTCGTCGATGTGCTTCACGGCCACGCACGTATTGTAAATTAAATTAAACACATGAATGTAGTGCTGACCCCGGGATTGAACTCAAAATCATTGGTTGAGATTCACAACTGTGATGATGTCGTCCTGACTGATTACGGTCACATCAGCTAATCTAAAGGGAGATCAGCCAACTACGCTGGACATATTTACAAAATTATGTGTGCAAACTTAGGTGCACTTTTCATTTCCTTATTTGCCTAAACTGATTGGAAATCCGATACGACCGGAAAGAGTTCAGGTACAGGATGGCCGGATTTACGTGCTTTCCGAGGCACAGGAGTGTACACACTTCTGACTTGTAGATTTCGGGCTGTTACTGAAGGTTTTTCTACAGAAATACCCAAAAACTTCTTCACAGCCCGAACGTCAGTTTGAACCCAGAACATCGGAATCTGTGCTATAACAAATCTATGCTATGGCCGAGTATATATAAAAAAAAAAGGTAGATAAAAATATTGAGGAATATATACGCTTTAAAATTTTTAACAAAATTCACAAGGAATTTTGAAAGTCAACTAATTAATATTTATTTATAAAAATTGAATCCAGGTACAATATAACGAATCAACATTTTTCACAAGAATCTCATTAAATTTGAACATCACCTGATTATACTACTGAGATGTCGTTATTATTAATTAAATACGACATTATTTATATATAAAAAACTTTACTCAAGCCAATTTACAAACAAAATTATGTTAAAATTTAATTATGTATAAAAATGTTTGAACATCATGAATGCCTATGAAAGCAGTGTTTTGTTTTATAAATCACCGTCAATTATACAACTCTATGCAGTTTCTTGAGATCATGTATGGAACAATCAAGTATACCGAACGATTCATGGTAATGACGAACTGATAAGGATTGAGCGGGGAATATTCCAGGGCGATAGTTTGAGTCCATTGTGGTTTTGTTTAGCCTTGAACCCTCTAAGTACTCTATTAGAGAGTTCAAGGTTAGGCTATTGTTTGTGGAGAGGAGGTAAAATAATATCCCACCTACTTTACATGGATGACTTAAAGCTCTTTGCACATTCAGGTTCACAACTAATGGAGTTACTAAAGGTAACAGAAACTTTTAGTAATTCTATTAGAATGGAATTTGGAGTTGACAAGTGCGCGGCTGTGCATGTAGAGCGAGGAGAGATTATGGAATCTGACGGATTACAACTTTCAGATTCCATAAACTTTAGATCACTGTCCGCAAACGAATCATACAAATACTTGGGTGTGTCGGAAGCATTAGGCATCAATGTGACCGACATGAAACAATCACCAGGAGCGTTTCTTTTGTCGTCTGAAAAAAGTACTCAAAAGTATTTTGTCGGGTGGCAATAAGGTTCGCGCCTTCAATGGTTGGGTCATGCCGGTCTTGATGTACTCTTTCGGCATACTCAAGTGGACTCAAAAAGAACTAGACGCCTTGGATAGGAGAGTCCGTGTCCTGCTGACTGCATATCGGCCTTCGGTGATGAGATTGTATATCCCACGGAGATGTGGTGGCCGTGGCTTTTTAAATGCCAAGACCCTACATAACCATGAGGTATACAAACTCAGGGAGTATTTTCTCCACACTGACTTGGATATGCACCGAGATGTAGTTATAATGGACAAGGGGCTAACTCCGCTCTCCTTAGGCAACGAGAACTGGCGCAAACCCGTAGTACTAAGTACTGAGAACCGCAAGAGGGTATGGAAGAGCAAGGAATTACACGGACGCTTCTATCGGGCTCTTCATGGACCCGATGTGGACTTTATGGCGTCCGTATCTTGGCTACGGTTCGGCAACCTATTCGGTGAAACCGAAGGTTTTGTCTGTGCAATTATGGACGAAGTTATCATGACGAACAATTACCGGAAGTATATTGTGAGGGATGGCACGGTGGACATATGTCGGACGTGTCACACTCCGGGCGAATCCCTTAGACATATTATTTCCGGTTATTCTCGTCTTGCTAACGGAGAGTATTTGCACAGAAATAATCAAGTGGCCAAGATTATCCATCAACAACTTGCTCTTCGATACGGTCTTGTGGTATCAGAGGTACCATACTACAGGTATGTGCCCGACCCAGTTCTCGAGAATGGTCATATCACAGTGTACTGGGACCGATCTATAATCACTGACAGGAGTGTTGTCGCCAATAAGCCTGATATAGTGGTGATAGATCGGTCAGAGCGCCGCACGATAATTGTTGACGTCACCATCCCTTATGACGAGAATCTCGTGAAGGCTGAGAAGGATAAGGAAATAAAATATCTTGACTTAGCTCACGAGGTTGTCGACATGTGGGATGTGGATACAGCAGTTATTGTGCCGGTAGTCGTTTCAGCGAATGGCCTAATGGCCAAGAGCCTCGACCAACACCTTAAGAGGCTCTCGTTAGGCAGCTGGGTCAAGGGCCTGATGCAGAAGGCAGTACTCCTCGGCACGGCGCGTATTGTAAGGAAGTTCCTCTCTCTGCGGCCCTAACCACCGGTGGCTTGGACCCTGTTCCCGCCACTGGTTGGCCTCTGTATTTTATATTTTTAAATATATTTTACCTTCTCCTCAACGGGAGAGGAGGCCTTGGCCCAGCAGTGGGAAATTTACAGGCTGATTATGTTATGTTATGTTTATTATAAATATATTTTATATATTTTGTATTTTATATTTAAAAATGTATTATACATGAGTGAGAATAAATAATAATAATAATAATATAACTCCTATTAATTCACACACACGCACGAACAAAACTCACACACGTAAGCTTAACAAAAATGTGGCCGTATGTACTCTCGACAGCTTTTAAATATTTCCAATGAAATATAGATAAAGAAAACCAAAAAATAAATAATAACAGACCTGCGATAAATACATAAATATAAAATATATTTATAATATAATAACATATAGCAAGGTGATATATAGCATACGAGGCACACATACACAAGGGATTACCGGCTGACGGAGGCGTGACATGAAGCCGTTCACGGTTACGGGATACGATTCGGTCGTAACCCCAAGTCGCGCCAATACATGCTTCACATCAACATATAACCTTTACGTAACTAGTGTAAAGAATTGTTATTAATTTTGTTCTTTATATGTTAATAGTATATTTCACGTATATATGTTGATAAGTTTTATTAATATAATATTTGAAAAAGATAATAACAGACTTTGCTCTCTAGACATTATGAGATGTTTAATCTTAATTAATTTCCAGGGACCCGCAATAAAACAACGTAGACCAATCTCGCGCAGGTTGAGACAATTTGTCTTTGGGATGAAAATTGAAATTTCAAGGACTAGTTAACCCGCGATGCAGATTAAAATTTAATTTTATATTACATTATATAATATTTCCTTCATTTATAAAATACAAGGATGATAAACATTTCATTATTAAATTTTACCCATAAAACTAAGATAGCCGAGATACCAAGGTCATTGAACACAAGGAATTCACTTAAAGATTTCAATTAAGAACCAAAATAAGGATGTTTCATTTCGATAAAATATATTTCTGTTGTTTATTACAACAGAAATATAAATATATACGCAATATCATCATGTTTTAGACGGTATGGTTGAAAAAGCTGCACTACCTCATTTTACTGTATATAACTGAGCTGACTCCTTTTCTGACGCAATATACTTGTTCAAATTGACATTGTTTGCGTATAGCATAATACAATAATAAATATTTATTTTTTATTATATTTACAAGGAGACTTGCAGATTAATTTTAGTTATATAATAAATAGCGGCCGCGGCATCACGCGGGCTTAAGTAGGGTGAAGGTTTTAGAAATAAAAAGATAAACCTTCAAAAGGGTACCCAAACCCCTACCCGAATTAAAACCACTGCGCCCTCGGTATAGATCGGAGAGTGGATATAACGCAACCGCGGCCCCTCCTGTGCAGTGCTTCGTTAGTGGTTCAGCAGAGCTCTCATCAGGGGGTGAAGGTCGCCTACAAGCCCCCCCCCCCCCCCCCCGTACTCCTCGCTAGTTCGTGGCAGTCCGCAGCACGAGGCCATCCCCGCTGCCGTCCTCCTCCGGGGCGTTTGAATTAGGAAACGTGAGACCCCAACTCACGCTTCCACGGCCCCAGGGTTGTAACCACAACGCCATCATGAGAAAATAACAAAACATTGAATATGATATTGGAATAAAAAAATATTAATATTGCAAATCAAATATTTGTAACAATTTTTGAATATAAAATATTTTAAAACGATGAAGAAATTGCTAAAATAAAGAAATTATTTTGATAGAATAGTTTAAATAACTCGATGCTTTACAAATTATTTTACTGGATAGTAGTAGCAGACGCCATTTTTTGCGATTCCGTGCAAAAATCTTGGGAATAATTCAAAGAAGAATTTTCTAAGGTTTTCGATTGAAGTCTACAGAGCAGTCATGCGTGAAATCTCAATCATTGAATTACAATTATTTAATGACTTTCCCAATAGAATTCCTTAAGTAGTTTTTTTCAGAAATTTCTTTCATAAGCTAACATAACCATTTGGTAAGAATTTCGATAAAATATGATTAAGCTTTAAGATGATCAATTCGCGTAATGACACCCTTATATGGATTGTACGTAAAAAATCGCATTTTTATCGATAAAAAATATATTAGGTACTGTTTGTCTATACAAATCAAAAATAAATCAAGATATTCCGCATAAAAGTATTCGATACTAGAGTTTACTAATTTGTTACTATTAATGCAAGCTTGTCTGAGAGGGTACCATCCACTTCGTACCATAGAGGCATTTCTTGGTAGCGATAGTCAGTGTGAGGTGCTAGATGGATCTTTCTGCGCAAATGTAATATCGCAGAAGGAGTGAAGCGGAATTAAGAGGAGAGTGCTCCCGCTGATCCTCTCCGCCGAAGAAGATCGGGTAGAATGCGCGGCACTATGCGCAATTTTTCCCCCCATCGTAAGTATCACCCGGACTACGTAATCTTCCATAAAACTTAATAAGCGTAAGATATAGCAAAGAATTTTTTCGATCAAATATGATTGAGTTTATTAAAAATATACCATAAGATTAAACTTGCTGTCTAACTCGAGTGAGTAAATTGTGCCTGGAAGTTTGTTATTCCAATAACTTTTTGATATTAGAACTTGGATCGTTGTTTCGAAAACTTTCCCGTTCTGAATAACGACTACTTGGTCGACGTATGACTGACTCTTTTAAAAGTGGAACGTAACAAATCATCCAAAACATATACCTACATATATACTATAAATTAATTTAATATGAATGGTCTTTGGACTAGAATAATTATTAACACATAGTACAGAAAAGTTATTAAGTGAATTTTAGTTAATTATTTTAGGTAGGTAGAGCTTGGAAGCCCGTCTCAGTATGCACCGCCCACTGAGCACAATCACCATCAATCAGTACTACTTAATATTATTTAAAATAATATTATTTTTATATCAAATTACTTATTGGGTATATTTAAAATCAAAATTCACTAAATACGTTATTCAAGTAGGCTTTATAAGTTTTTATCAATCGTCATTTCATTAGATAAATTATAAGTAAAGTCGTCCCTGACTTTGATTATACTTACAATTGGCAAGACATTTAGTAGTTTTTCTAATGACGTCATCTTAACAACTATATAATTATTATTAAATTCAGACAACGTACTTTAGTCCATGGATGTAAACTAAATTTAATACAATAAAACTTGTTTTATTCGAACGAAACATACACGGAAACATACGTCAGGACGAAACGGGTCGAAATTGGTACCCGTCCAAGATTTTTTTTTTTTTTTGTAAATAATAGGCTTGGAATCCGATCGCAGCGCCACCACCACATTAGTCGTTGTACTAATACCACGCTTCTACTAAACGTTTTTTATTATCTGCATACTCGTAAACAAATTAAATTATTTTCATGAATTTTGTTTTATCTTATGTATGTGAGCATGTTATTTAACAACATGTAACATATTAATGAAACGATTCAAACGAAAAAAGTTCTCACTTATGTAAAATAAAGTTTCATGCGCTTTAATTAATAGCTTCTGTTTACCAATACCATTCATTTTACAAGCTTTTATTTAACATCACCTGCGAGTGTGTGTGGCTCAAATTTTGAAACTGAATTTTAAACCAGTTACACGACCGATTGGCTTGAATGTTAAAATTAATAGTATACTCAATTTTATTCACTTTGAGTATGGGATTTTAAAATAGACATTCTATTTTTTAGTGTTTTTATAGGAAAAATGCTAAAGCAAAAATAGAAGGCTTATAAGATTACTTCGTGGTCAGTCCGTCCTCTTTTTCTCAGGAATACTGTGGTCTGCAGTCCCTTGGAGCTGTGTAAAAATCAAACTTCTAAGTCTAGGCAATCAAAAGACATGGCCGCATACATTCGCCAAATGGAAAAACGAAATATATAGGGACTTCACGTTGACCTAGAGTCTAGGATTAGTGCAAAAAGAGAAATCTTGTAGCACAAGTATAGGAAAAAATCTGAAAACCGTAAATTTGTGGTTAGATTAGTGTAGCATTCAGTATTGTGTAGTGGTACGCAGTCCTCAGTGCATGATTCGGACTCGCATTTGCCAGTTTTTTTTTTTTTTTGTTTTGATAAAAGTGAACAAGGCGTCTCTGATATATACCAAAATAAAAAGGATTTCTCTCATAAGTAGCATGTACTAAATAATTATGTATATATTTACTTAGGTAAAGTAACAATCTATTCAAAGTAAACATGACTATTTAGACAGCTATGCTCGGATTATCATTCCAAAGTAAAATTATAATTGAAAATATCCAGAGATACATATAGCCTCCAGAATTAACAGAAATGGCGGTGGGCTGGTCGTGTTTGTCCTTGAGTGGAGGATGCCCAGAGAGGGATTCTCCACCGCAGTCGCTGATGGTACCCTCCTGAGGTAATGAAACCAAATTCTGCATTACCATTATGTTTTGGGGGGAGGGGGATCGGGCCTCCGGGACTCTCACATACCGGACGAAACGCGGTAGCATAGCTACCACTTTACGCCGATTTTAAGTGACAGAGTGGTAAAAGTGGTGGTGGTCCCCGGGCGTGTCGGCCCATTCGGCTGCAACCCGAAGGTATGCAGTGTGGCACTACCACTACTGAAGTAGCATTAGATTTGTTATTTTCTCATTATTTAAAAAATTAAGTCAAAATTAGTGTTATTTTACTGAAAAAAAAAAGTGTTCAAACGACTAATTATTAAAAATCTTTCAAAATCAACATAGTTTTAATTAAAAGAACATTTGATAAGCTTGTAACAGTTATTTAACGCTAGGTACACAAGAATCTAGCAACAGGACGTGGAACGTAAAATATTTACTACAAAACAGTTGCCAGAACTTTAACAGAGAGCTCGAAGCCACAACAAGATACCATAAAGACAAACTGTACTGCTCAAAGGATGTTATAGGGAACTGCAACATCTTGCAACTAGAAGCCGTTTTATAAATAATGTATAAACTAAATATGCAGTACGGAAATTATAAAAACGACACAACTTTAGTATGAAATTTACGACCGCAATATGTAAATAACTATAAACAAAAGAAAATTTGTAAATTCAGCAACTATTATTTTATCAAAATGTGTTTACAGAAAAATATTACTATGTAAACATAAAAAACATTTGAGGCGTTAATTTTATTTGCGAAAAAAACAATTCGGAACGCATCAGAATAACGGTCGTTTCATTATCTTTGCTAGATGAAACGTAAAATTAAAATAATACCTAATACAATAAGTACAGTTCAGTGCGAAAGTATTTTCAATTTTCCACTGTAATACTAAATAACTTAGTGGAACTTTCGAGAAAAGGTAAGGTATAAAAGTTACTTAATAAAACTCGGAGTCAGCAGTCCAATCGGAATTGGCGATTTGCATACCTAGAGTTAGCGAATAGTGAACTGATAATTAAAGTTTTGTATATCCAACTATTGCATTACCTGACCAGGTAGTTTCAACGTGCAAGTGTACATTCAATAAGATAATTACATTGTATTAATTTTAAAAATATCGTAAAATTTAAAAACTTTTAGAATTTCAGTGACTTCATAATATATTTGTAGGCTATTATTATATAAATATTTAAAACAATTTTAGATTTGTTAGTATAAATATGCATTACATTTTTTTACACATCAGACATAAAATCGGTAAGATCAAACGTTCTGTTGATAGTAATTAACATTTTCAAATAATTAAATTCGCTAATGAAGTGCAATCATATTAATTAATTATTTATTTATGTTTATATTTGTTTAACGGACAAAAATACATCGTAATTTTTTTTGTACTTAATCATACTTTTACTTTTGACTAACATACTAATCTTAATAAAATACTATAGGACAAATCTCATAGAGATACTCAATATCAACGAAACACTTTCATACCGTATTCGAATCTGTATCCCAAGGGATGCAATCTATTATTGATTTCGATGCGGTAAAACCTCGGCCTTTTAGATACACAAAATTGTTTTTTATGGTGGTACGACCACGTGTATGTCTGGGGACATAAAGCCCGGTCAACTTTGTTTTTTTATAAAAAATATATACATTGAAATAAATTCTTCAAACGGACTCTTGTTGCTACAGTACTTTTATTTTCAGGTTGTTTATATAAATAAAAAAAAATGTAATAGATACTATGGCCATAATTATTTTTATTATAATAATATGTAGCGTCGATGTACATGTTGTACGCGGAGGCTAGGAGGGCTAGGAGAGGCTAACGTCGGCATAAGCCGCGTATCGACATACGAGCGCGAGCGCAGTGAACGACTCAGCTCGCATGTCGATACCGTTCTACTCAAGTCGAGTGGCTCGTTTCGTGCGAATCATCCCCGAGCCAAGCGTTTTTTAACACTGCTCAAAGGACGCGTGAGTAAACTGGATGACCGCGAAAAAACTTACGAACTCATTACAATATTTAACGCACATGACTTGGGACTTTAAACACTCTTTTTATTACAACTCTAACAATTCAACGATGAATTTCAACTCTAGTTGACCTGATCACCGATATAATAGTGCGACATGGCGCTTAACATCACGGCATACAAGTCGGGCTCGCAACAAAATAAACTTTCAATATGGAGTATATTGAAAGTTTATTTTGTTGCGAACCCGGTTAGCTATTGAAACTTGGTTGGACTAAATGTAATAACGTAATAGTTTCGATTGGTAATTTCTGAATACATAGTGCACTCGTACTTTAAGCCTGACGTAACGTTTCGTTGCAGTCGTCACTGCACAAAATCTGACATTTGATAATTTTATATTAAGGCCACCGTAATACATAATACACAGTATCCACGAACGCACACATGGATACAGCGTCTACGCTTACCTCTATACTTCCTATTTAATAGCCTTGAGCCTATTTTGGATTTCGTTACGAGTTATATAAAATGTAATAAGTTTTGTTAGCGGTTGGCTTACCAAATAAGTTAAACATCATTGTGTAAAGATCTCTAGTTAGCAACCTAAGTGTATCAGTCTTCGTTATGGTGTCTTAATTTTGGCAAAGCATTAATGATACAATTGTTGTTTTTATAGGTAGTTGTTTTTATAGATGAAGCCTCAATAGCGCAATGGTTTACGCCTAGAGATGTACAGAGTCCCCACTCCTATCGGGGTTAAATAGAAATATTAGTAATTCCTTAATTAATTTGGGGCATTGCTAGTGTTCTATATAAATTGGAACGAAAAATTAATTTTAAATTAATTTAATTGGGACTTTTATAATATATTATAAATATTTATCCATCCCGACTTCGTACGGGTAGAATTTACTTGAAGTTACATCTCCCACTTTCCCCCTTGAACTTGGAATATCCAAAAATCCTTGTTGTAATAACTATGGTAATATTCAAGTTAATTCGACCTATAGTTTTAGATATCTCGTATTGAACTAGTCAGTGGTACTTTCCTTATAAATGTTAGTAATCTAAAAGGAAAACTAATTAATTCATTACGGCCGTCAAAAACAAATTAATATGATAAATAAAAAATAAAAAGCCAATATCAATCTCGATTCAGTATAAATGAAAATATGACCTTCGTATATGTTCAGCAGTACTGAAACATCGAAATTAATTAATTAACTTATTATGATAATAATTTACATACAATGAAGTATACATGCCCGGCGTTGAAGACTGTACTGTGACTGTACTGTACTGTGCGCCATGTCCAAATGGCGGCATAAGAGACCGTCATGCTAGTTGCCAACATACAAGTCTATCTTAACCCCAATAGATGCCTCTCAAAAGAAAATACTATCTGCATCTCCTAAGTAACGTTAGGAGTCGGAAGTATAGGACTCTGGAATTAATTTTAATGAATAAAACGTGGGCAATTTTAAAACAGTTTTCCAATTACCTGTACTTCTGCTAAGTCGATAATACAGTTGAGAACTATGAGAACGAACCAGATGCTCTAACGAAGCTTTTAAATACAGCAATAGTGTCGCTTAACCACTAATCGCTACAAAGTTAATTAAGTTGAACTCGTACGATAATGTTTACAATTATACTAATAATAACACATTGCACAAGTGGCATAACATCTTAGTTTCCATGGTTGGCTGCGCATCAGCTTTTTCTTTTCGAACTGATTGTTGTTTTTTTCGAACTGATTGTTGGCCCTAATGGCCTCTACAGCATCACCGGGCGGGGTAGGCGATCTTACCTACTCAAGCCTTGAGATGAGAACCCACTTAAAGGCTTAGAATACGCGCGTCCTAAGGGCGCCTCCTGTGAGGCCGGACTTCGGCTTAGGACGCCGTCGTCAATTGGAGGGAGGAATGACGTGTGCATTCAACGTCAGCCTAGGCGTCGACGAGTCGGTAAATATGAGGAACCTCGACCCCGCCGGCAGGGTCGGTGTGTGTTGTTTTGTCGGCAGTGAGCCTGTCGACGGGGTCATGTAGGAAGTGCTTAGGACGCCTACGGATCGGATAGGAGCGCATCAGCTTTGTTAGAATTATTTAATATATGATTTAGTCTCAAGTCCATATCCTAATACCGTTTTCAATTAAGATATATACAACAAATATACTAAGAATTTTAAATTAAAATGAACACAGCTATCATGTTTATCAGAACCCAGTAGTACCGTTTTTAAGTGCTTATACAAAACACCCCAGAAACGCTATCAATATCCCTCGTCGTTTCACAGCAATGGGTGCTAATTCTCCTATTCCAAGAATTCACCATTTATATAATTGCTTGGATATTTTTGTCCAGCCAATAGTCATATTCCAAAAAGTAATAATTGAAGCTATTAATAATATAAATAGCAAATAACGTATTTATTGTTTTGTTTCGTATATTTTAGCATAAAGAGAAATTTTAATGTGTATGTTATTTATTTTCCCTGTCTAATTGTTATATAAATATTTAAATGAGGTATGCTGTGTTTAACTTTAAATGGCTTTGCAATTTTTATTGTATTATTTTTTATATTACTTTGTGTAATTGAGTAACGTAAAGTTGTTGGTGGATCAAATACGGAGAAAAAAAATGTGGTTAAATTTTTATTCTGTAAGATATGCTCTTTTTTGTATAAAAGAGAGAATCAGCGCATATAATTACTGGCTCAAGGGACGTCCGATTCGTCTTAACAAACACAGAGTTTTACCCACATTAGATATATTTTCTATATTAATATTAAACATCATTGACTTCATTTATTTACGAAATTACCCTGATCGCTAATAAAACTACATTCATACTTTTAATGTACAAAAATGCTCATTATGTCAGAATCTATGTCATTACTCAAATGAGACTTGACAAGTGACAATCCGCCAACAATGGAATGTCAAATTTTTACTAAAACTTGATACATATTTTTGTTCTCTTAAATATACAGTGTATTTACAATAATACATGACATTAGCAGAATATTTCAGGCACAACTAAATAAGAACCACGCCAGAAAATATATATGTTCACATTTTAGTAAAGGTTCGTTTAGAAATTATGATAGTGACTGCCGATTTGAGGACACTGGACCAAGATGCGATAGTATTCAGACGAAGAGCTTTACGAGACGCCGTGATATGTATAGGATGGCTAAAATTAGTAAGAATTATAACTTAAAATAAATTAAATTTACTAGAACTATTTTGTATTCAAACATTGACAAGCACCAACATTACGTCAAGTATGCCATAATATAATCTTTCAAAGTTAACTTAAACTATTGTAATTTCTTAGAGATTGATATAGTTTATAAGCTGCATGAAAAAATCGCGCAGACATTCCTCTTAAGAAATTCTGGTAGATTGGCTTTTGAGGGAATACCTTTCTAGAGCGTAACTACCCCCTTAGAGAGGCATCCCTTTCATCTCACTGCTAGACGTTATGTGTGATTAAGTATGGCTCACGTAAAACGCATTGCATGGAGCCATGGAACGCGCAAACTCGCAGGAACATTCGCATGCGGTGCATACTGTTTCCTGCCAACTGCGTTCCTTTATCCAAATACGGAATTTACGTATCGTTTAGATATTTTTATATACAGTGTAATCCATTATAAGGTGGTTTATTTTCTTAACTCATAAAAAAATATTTCGTACCTAGATATCTTGATAAAGCTCCAAAATTTTATACCATTATAATTGTCAGTATCACTATCAAACGTATTTTCTATATTAATAGTGAACATTATTGACATTACCACGTGTAAACCCGATGCAACGCGATTCGATTCGGCGCGTTTAAATAGAATCGTACTTTAGTCGTTCGTTACGATACTTACGGGCTAAGATGAGGTGATTGTTTAAATCTGTCATAAGTATGTTATGTTTATTATGAGACATACGTTTGTTTCCAAAATTACTTGATTAATATTTCTTGGCTTACAAGAGCGCATTACGAATTCACCTCCAAAACCATTTTTCTTAATTAGAGAAGAGGCTGTTACCTAACTTGTAACATTAGCGTGTTCGTGACTTTGTTAAGTGACCTAGTATAATTTAAGGCACAGGGGAGGTAACATCATAAGCAAAGTTTGGCATGAAGTGTGCCGTTGACATCATAATCTCAAGTCATGTCAAGAAGAAAATACGATTTCATCCAAGTTACCTAATATACCTATTGAATTTAATTAGTCCAATAGAGTAACTACGTAGTTCATTAACAGTCCATTTTGGAACAATTTACATCCCGTCCTAGTATTGACTTTAAATTTCCTTTTATTTTAGAAAATATATAAGAGCCTACTTAAAATAAAGTATTATATGAATTACATTATAAAAATAATGGAATAGATATATAAATAAGAGTTTTTAATATGCAGTAGGCAGGCGGGCGTGCGTGGCGTGATCATAGACATTTGCGCTGTAGGAAATATTAACAATTCCTTACATCGCAAATGCCAAACAGCGTTGGGAACTAAGATGTTATGTTCCTCGTGCCTGTAATTACAATTATTCACTAACCGGAATACAACAATACTAAGTTTTGCCGTTTGATATATTATGAAATAAATCAATTATACCTACTTACCCAGGCGGCTTTGCTCAAAGCCAAGCCAAGCAATTAAATAATAATTCTGTTTGTATGTGTGCGATAAAACTATTGATACAAGCTTGAATAATGTGACTTGCCGAGATGGCCTAGTGGTTACAAGGGATGTGTCTTAATCGATGATTGTGTTCAAACCCAGGCAAGTACCACTGAATTTCCGTGTGCTTAATTCGTTTATAATTCATCTCGTGCTCGGCGTTGAAGTCTAATTTAAATGCAATTCTGTCACATGTGTAACCAGCATTGAAGCGTGGAAATTCGCTCCAAACCTTCTCAATAGGAGAAGAGGCCTTAGCCCAGTAGTGAGACAAATACAGGGTGCTACCTTTATGTTACTTTTAAATAATATTATTTTACAGGTATCAGTGATATGTTATATCATTCTTTATTTCTTAGTACACGCAAACAGCAAGGGTAATATCGCTAATGTTATACAAATAATGATCTTGGCGATAATACCGTTCATCATACTGAATGGAATTTTGTTATTCTTGGGTGGATTAGAAGTAAGTATTCAGGAGGTCATCAACACAGATTTAGAGTAGGCTTGATATCACAAGCCGGCCGACCATAATCGAATTTGAAGTGATAGTACTTTAGTTTGTGTTTTTTTTATATAGGTAGGCGGATGAGCGAATTGGCCATCTGATTGTAATTGGTCACCACCGCCCATAGACAATGGCACTGTTAGAAATATTAACCATTTCTTACATCGCACATGTGCCACCAACCTTGGGAACTAAGATGGTATCTCCCTTTAGTTACATTGGCTCAGTCAACGTTCAAATCGGAACACAACAATACTGGGTAGTGCCGTTTGGCGGTAGAATATATGATGTTTCGGTGGTACCTACCCAAACGGGCTAGCACAAAGCGCAACCACCAAGTAAATTGTGTTCGTGTAATTGTGCCTTTATAAACTATGAAAACTCTTCTAGGTAGTAATTTGAGGCCATGGAGGTATTACTTACCATTGTTTAGTAATTTTGAGACTCAGATAATTGTAATTAATTTTCAAATTATTTATTATGATTTTCAAGTATGCCTGGGGTGATTTCTGACTGTTATAGATGACTGATGACTGATAGAAAAAAAATGACACGGTTTCCTTACTATCTAATAAAAATGCCGTATCTAGTCTATTCTAAATCTGTGGTCACCGTATAAAATCTGCAAGACTTATGCACGTAAAAATTCGTATATGTGTGTGATTGAATGTACATATGTTGAATATAATATGTAAAGCGAATGCTCTTCTTAACTCTTGTTACCTGTGTTGTCAGTTTTTCGATCCCGCGTTATGTATGTGACACATACATTTTATGTATCTACTTGCTTCTATCAACGGCTTCAAACTTAACCTACCCAGAGTATAAGCTAAAATTAAGTTCCAAATTTCATTCAAATCAGTCTAGCCGTTTTTACATACAAGTTTTCAGATGTTGTAATACGACATCTGAAAACATATATAGACATACTACTTCTATGTATGTTTTTAATGATTTTATTATTTAACTGTAGCTATAATACGGCTTATTAAAAAATTAAGTTCGTTTCATTTCATTAAGCAATTTAATTCATTTAATTTAATACTTTGTACTTTACAGGAGAAAACTATTGCCCTCGATATCAGTCTGTGGTTGTGTCTTACAATCGCGTCGTATAATACTGTTTTGGGTGTGATGGGTGGAATTTACTTCATACGAACTGGACATTTTACGATGCATTTTTTGCTAGCTGTCTTATTTGGAACCTTGTCGGTTTCGCTAATCAGTAAGTAAGATGTAGGTTCTTTTTACAAATGTACTACTAATATTAAAATATTTATATCCATATAATGTTTAAGTAAAGTAAAGTAACTGATTATATATGTTACGGTTACTGCTGGGCGTAGACCTCATCTCCTCTTGAATAGGAATTATTCTATCACGATTTTTTTTCTTTTTTTATTCAATCTCGGCGATAGAGGATTATGTCGGACTTCTACCGACTAAAACCACCTCGGTGTTTCGTTGCTTCGCGGAAATTGGACGTGACGCGGAGATTCTAAGAATTTCTGAATTATTATAAACATAACTTAAGCACATGACAAATCAAATGCTTGCCTGGATTAGAACCCGTAATCTTCATTTTAAATTAACGTGATCGAACTTTTGTTATATGGGCGTACTTAAAACAACTCCAACATATATAGTAACAATATTTACCTACTAAGGCAGAAATATATTACGAACGTTCTATAGAACTTTTAAAGAGGGACGATTTATATTTTTGATAGAATTATTTTTATTTATTAAAAATAAATCTTATGCGTGAAAAGTATTTAATGTATTGTATTAAAAATATTATATAATGATAAACATCTGTCGAAGAACCGATAGCCGTTGTGGCAAGAAGGTTCTAGAGTGGAGACCGAGGATCGGCAAGAGTAGTGTAGGACATCCCTTGGCACGGTGGAGTGATGATATACGGAAGGTAGGAAGTGGATGAGAAGGGCCGAAGATCGGGCTCAGTGGTGCGCCTTGGGGGAGGCCTATGTCCAGCAGTGGACTAATACAGGCTGATTATGATGATGATGATGATGAAAAATATAGATATAATAATAGTAAACCATACGTAGGAATCGAAGCTGCAACTTTCGTTAATGGTAGTCCGCATAACATTGTGCTTTTAACAATTATATTATAAATATTGTATTTTCAAATCAGCGATTAATTACAACACACGTATAATATAAATTCAAATCTATCCAAATATAAATAATGTATATTAAATTTTTTTTATACCTACCTTTTTGTACCTAGGTAGGACAAACAAATGGGGCACCTGGTAGTAAGTGGTTACAGCGCACAGATATTGGCTCAGTGAGAAATTAACCATTCCTTACATCGCGATTGCGCCACCAAACCTTGAGAAATGAGATTTCCTGTCCATTGTGGCTATAATTACACTGGATTACTCACCCTTCAAACGGAACACATCTGCACAGACTTGCACAAAGCGTACCACCAATAAATCATTAGTATATAGGTAATAATATAAAATATTAATAATAATAGTTTGTTTCAGCCGTCCTATGCCACGATATATTAATAATATACGCTTACAAAAGCCTTCTTAGATCATTAAGTTTATAAAATTTTGCAAAAAATTGTTTTAATTTTTAACGATTATATATTTTCTTATTGAATTATAATTATGCCTTTTTGTTTTATTAATTCCAAAATGCCCATGACTTATTTTAACGTCCGTTTCTTTTGAGAATAATTTTATTTGTCTATTTAAATAATGTATTGCACGACATAAACGCAACTGGTAACATAAAAGTAACGAAAAATACAACAATCAACAAACACCGCGGAAAGGCGGTCTTATCACTTAAAGCGATCTCTCTGAAAAACTTTAGAGAAAGAATTTTCGTAACAGAACATGACAATGCCATGCAAATATGTTACAAAATTGACATGCAAATATGAGAGACGTGATAATAACTATTACATTAAAATTAAAGTTATATTAAAGTATAACAAAGTTGTATACACACAACTACATCCCAATCGTACACACAAAACAAAATATATATTATATAATTATAGTATTTCAGACATACATAAAAGATGCTATATAAATATATTAAGATGGGCAAGGATGTAGACTGCCGAATATCAGTGGGTAGTGCATTCAAGTTTGAATGATTTATAACTGTATGGAATATTTACAACCAGTCCTCTGTTCAAAGGTTGCCTGGAAGAGATCGGTGTTCTACCGATAAGGTCGCCTGTTGCAATCACGCAACTTTTGTTTAATTCATAAGTAAAATTTAGTTTTATTGGTGCAATAGAGTATAAATAAATAAATATATTCCATGAGATATAAAAATCAAAACTAGCAATCATATCATAATCAACTAAATATATTGTATAAAAAAATAAAACAAATTTATAAAACACACATCATTTGTAATCTATAACATCACACTATTGTGCCTTAAAAACCTATAATACAAATTCAATATCTCACAATTCCATTCGATAACCGTTAACAACTAATATAAAATAAACCCATAGGAATGTATAAAGCACAGTCAATATAACGAAACCAACAACCGTGCCATCAGGGTTCTGTCCAAAACAACTGTGTACACACACACAATATAAGCTCAAACAAATCGTCAATAACCAATCGAAGCACAGATGAATTAAGGCACCCCATAAATACAACCGAACCAATATTTCTTGAGCTCTCAAAACACCAATAAGTAATAATAAACTTATTAAAAACAGTACAGATATTATAACAAATAAAGACATCAAATAAATAAGTTCGTCTGTCTTATTGTCATACAGTATCTTCCATTCTTCATAATTGATTATGAATGACAGGACCATTAAGAATCCGATTAACCCGTAAACTATTCCAATAACAGCTATAACAATAGATCCTTCTCTTAATTCTAAGCACAAAAAATCGTCCACATAAGTGATATCGTCCCAACACGACATATTATTTTGTTATATATAAACACGCAATCAGTAAAATATTCCACAAAGCTCATAAGAAGCAAGGCCTGTTACTCGTAGCTACGTATACAGCTTATTGATTCTTATAATTTCTTTATAATTTATACAACGAATATTTTAATAAATTCATAGGTTAATGACCTCTAGTTATGTCAAAGCATTGAATTGAATTGAATTGTCAGTGTCAAAAATGTGAAATGTAAATGATATTTACAAATAATTACAATAATAGGTAGTAATGAAAGATAATGGAACCTTTTTGCGTGATAAAATCTTGATTTCGATTCGTACCTCCATCATTATGGACTCCAGCTTGATGACGTAATCACATACACACGCATAGATATGTGAATAGAAACGATCGGCAGTTCTTAATTAAAAAATACTAAAGTCAGCGAGTAAGCTTGTGTGGAAACATTACCGTCATTTCTCTTACATCGAACTAAATGTGCGTTTCATAAACTTTCACAACTATGTTGCTTTAATCGTCAGTTGCTTACAGGTTTTTGTCATACACGACGCTTAGCAAAAGTTTAGCCATCCTTTTGTAAATATCCAAAACAACGAAATATTTCTATTTCAGAAAAAAGTACTAATTTGCAAATGCTTTATTACGAAACAAATTTAATTTAACAAACTAGATTGTATTGTAACGAACATTAAAAGTGAGTACAAAATTTCAGCGCAATCGTTTCAATGGAACTGTTAAAAACTAAGTTGCAACAGTTGACTCACAAAGTATCATTAAACACGCTAAAACATATTTTTTTTAACCAATCGGTAAACTTATTCTTGTTAAGCTTCGAATTATTTTAAATTATTTTATTGCTATATTGAAAATCACACTAGGTCTTTTAATGTTAAGCATCATATTTTTTACTTAAATATTTATTAGGTTAGGTTTCTGACAGTTCTATCGCCCGCAATCGGGCTCTCTTGGGGAAGCCGCAGAGGATCATAGAGATTAAAGGGTAGCGTACGGTGTCGTGGACTGCGGCGACACTTCTTTCAATCCACCCTGGGAATTCCAGGTGGAGGTTCTCGCAGACATGTACAGCAAACCCCGATCGTCCGCGGCGGAAACGCGGCACGCTCACGTTCAGGTTCACGCAGGTAATTTTATCGGTCATGGATGCTTCGGCAAATGAAAGGTGTCACCTTCCGGCGACGAGGTGGTGCGCCAGTGGACATGGCGACAACTCACCCTGACTGTATGTTACGTGAGGTCCCAGAGGCTTCCCTTGGGAGTGATTATGGACGGAGACATCTCGCTCCCGAGCATCATAAACGCTATACTCGATAGTGAGACGTGCTGGTCGCAAATACACTCCTTCTGCGAAAGAGCCATACGCGGAAAGTAAGGAGCGAGAAGAGGACGCCGATGCATACCCGCGGTTTTTTAGTGGGTATTCAGTTGTAGTAGGACACGCTAGGTATTGAGTCCTATTTTATTACATTATATATTATTTTACTAGTAAATAAAGCCAAAATAGGAATACACAAATAGTTATATAGTAGTTTTAATTTATACGAAGTTAAATTAAAAAATAATGTAATAATATAATTATATTGAGGAAAATCTAATTGATGCGTGTGTGCGTTTATGCGTATTTTTTTTATGTGTGTGTGTGTGTGTGTGAGTGTGTATTTGATGTATTTCAGACAATTTCACAACATACAATACAAATACCACGTACAATTAGTATCGCTAATGCCAGTCCTCGCTAGTTTGTTATATAGAACGTCATACTATTATTTTGTCGTCAGAGTGTCCTGGGCACCGGTTATATCATGACACTTAAATTAAAAAATATATATATACTTCATATTTTGAGCACTGATATTCTGAGACTGGGTTCTACGTTCGAGAATGTTTCATTCGACTCGCATATTATAATATAATAAATTATGATATCATAGTATAATAAATGGATGAGAAAATTTAATTTTCAACAAATTTGAATATAGTTCATCGAACAACAGGGTCCCAGAAAACGTTAAAAATATTCAATTGTTAAATATAAATCTTTAAAGAGCGTTTGTGTGCTAAAGGATTATTACAAAACGAATGACTTCTTAGTTGATTGCACACCTTGGGAATGAGATGATCGCCTCTAGGCTAAAACATGACATATATAAAAAAAACCCGTTGAGTTTCTTTCACCAGTTCTTTCCAGATCCGAGTTGTTTATTTCCGAACCGGTGGTAGATTAGATTTCTGACTATCAACTAGCAAATGTAACACTTCAATATTGAATAAAGATTTTTGAATTTAACTTTAACTTTGAACAAAACTAGAAAATCGATGTCGTCCTAATCCATTTCGACATCGGCAGCCAATTTTAAGGAGCCCTGGATATATTCTTGTGCAAGTCTGTGCGCAACGCGAGTGTACTCAGCTTAACCAGCTCATATGACATATATGCTATTCGACAGGAATTAATTCTCATCTAACTTCTATCACCGGGACGCTACAGTGAATTTACAAATGGAGCGTTAAATATAAAAGTATGATATATAAACTCCCCATAGGATCAAAAGCTATAACAATAGAAAATAACACAAAACATCGCATCTAATTCACTATAGTGCTTAATTCAGCACGAGCCAGATTAAAAAGTTAGGACCGTACAAGTTTTGTAATTACATAGACGCATCTCAGTAATTGTAATCTCCCTACCCCCGTTATTGTTGATACTGGCGTATATACCAAAGCGACTCTTTTTAAAACAATTCTTATGCCGTGAATTGTATAGTGCATTACATGATTACAACTTACTAGACTGGTAACACTGCGTAGGAAACGTATTGTTATTTTAAGCTATATTCACATTGCATGCAGTGAAATAAATTTGTAAGCTTATGTATTCTTCAAACATTAAAAAGTTTAAAGATTAAATTTAAGTTTCGCAAATGTATTCACTACCTATTTCATCTGAAAATACTATTATTTTTCCAACTTGCACTTTTTTTTTTTATGTTAGAGTTGGCAAACGAGCAGGAGGCTCACCTGATGGAAAGTGACTACCACCGCCCATGGACATCTGCAACACCGGGGCGCTTGCAGGTGCGTTGCCGGCCTTTCTGGAAGGAGTACGCTCTTTTCTTGAAGGTTCCCAAGTCGTATCGGTTCGGAAAAACCGCCGGCGAAAGCTGGTTCCACATAATGGTTGGATATATATATTGTTTTCACTTTACACAATACATTTTTTTAATGATATAGGTAGGCGGATCATCAAATAGGCTACCTGGTGGTAAGTTGTCACCACCGCCCATAGACAATAGCGTTGTAAGAAATATTAACCATTCCTTACTACGCCAATGCGGCACCAACCTTGGGAACTAAGACGTTATATCCCTTGTGCCCGTTACACTGGTTCACTCACAGTACTGTTTTTTTCCGGTAGTATATCTGATCTGATGGTACCTACCCAAACGGGCTTGCAAAAAACCATGCCAATAAGTATAACTAAATTTAAATTTTCTTTGATACTCGGACCCGGGATAGCAAGGGAAAACGTGTGGATAAGCATGGTATATGGAAATTTTCTACACAATCAATTTTCATTTTATACAATATTCGATCACGAATACGTAGTTTGAGAATTGGAGTCCTAATTCCATAAATCGATATGCAACACGATTCGGCTATTAACGCGGTAATATTCACAAATGATTGCTTGCATTTTATACTACCCTAGTACGATGAGGTTGCTAATAGCACTGAATGAATTATAAACATGAGCTTCTTCATCCAAGACATCCTGTCATAAATAAAATAATTAATAAAACACGAATGCATGCATACTTGTTGGTCTGGGTAGGCACCATGCACTCATCGCATATTTTTATCGATATAAATAATATATGTTCAAAATATAAGCTTACAACTAGTTAAAGACCAATTTATCGATATAACTTAGTTTCAATGTACAGCCATTATGCACATATCTCTATCATCTTAAATGCAAATACATATAAAACAACCTTTTTTTTATTAATTTAAATATTTCTTTTGAAATAAGAATACCTTTGACTGTCAACACTAGTACTTTAAATTAAATGGGACGTGATCTCTTCGAGACAATTTGTACGAATGTGTCAGATTAAGTAAGAAATAAATAAATAATTAGATAATTACAAACAAGGCTTACACTATGTATTGTATGTTTTAATCAATTCTGTAATAATAATAATTTAATTTAAGTTATTTTTGAATTGTGTTGATAACATTGATATTAAATAAGAGGGTACTTTGACTTTTCTGTTCATTATTGTGAGTCACGTGATTTGTAGTGAAGCTTATATAAGTGGTAGAAGCTCGGTACATACGACTTTTACTTTTCATTTTGATCCTGGACGAGCAAGTTGCTGCTAACATTTAAGGTACGATAAAATTTTGTGATATAGTATAATTGTTATTGCTTGTTAAATTATTGGTGAATATATGAATTGTGTTTTTGCAATTATCAATATACAAAGTTAGTATAATTGTATTTAACAAACATGACTGTATTTTTGGATATTGGAAAAGAGTAACTACTGAGTTTCTTGCCGGTTCTTCTCGGTAGAATCTACATTCCAAACCGGTGGTAGCTTTACTTTCAATAGTTTGTTAAATGACGATTGGAAAGTGCATGGTTAAACAAATATTTGTGTTTCATACATAATCTTTTATTGTCTTATAACCTTAAAATAATAAAGAAATACAAAATATCTTAAAATATCCTGACATAATGTATTGTCTCTCTATAAAAAATCTAACAAATGCAACACACGTTAGAATTTTTTCCATCTCAAGGGGGGTGTAATGGGAATGAGCTGCGTTCAAGGCCGCATATCAATGCGCCATTTGTAAATGTAACTATTCAAATATCCTTGCACTCACTTAATTACACTATTATAAATGATCATATATAGCAAATTTACAAAGTTATAATAAAATACAAATTTATGTGAGATTTAGAAATAATACTGATTCGTGTAATATTCGGATAGAATTATGGTCTGTTGATGATGCAATTTTTGAATATTATCAGTGTATGACGCCGCATGTACCAAAACAGAAATAGCTCGAAATACGTGACTAATTAAATCTCATTTCAATGCTAGTTGTACGATGAATACCAGTCCGAACGCGATGCGAACTATTCTGTCGAATCACAGAAACTAATTGAAATATTCCATGTAGCTTTGACACATACCTATTTTAACGTTCCCTTCAAAATTTGTTACGAATAACACAATCAGTATGTACGTATTATAAGCTACTTCTAACTGCTAAGATAGTCGAGACTATGTTTGTTCAAGAACTTTACGAGCTACAATGTCCGTATCTTCATTCATTCGAACATATGTTGTTGACGTTTTCCTCCTAACCGGAGTCGGTCACACAACAACGGACAAACGGGGCCTCCGTTTATCCGCTGTGACCGACTGCTGTGCTGTGACCTAACTGTTTTATATGTAGTGGACTGAAGCGATTCTGATGCAAAGTTTTTGTTTACATTACGTACAAAGCATTTAGTGTAAAGTTAAATAGTAGTAGCAACGTAAACTGTTTACAAATCAGAAGAAAAAAAATATGATAATAGTCAAAAAATACTTTCAGAAAACTTTATCACTTCAGTAACGACATATTTTATTTATAGAAACGGTACATTTTAAATATTTATAGATTATCGCGATATAATATTTCCTTTGACCCATTGGGTGGTACAAAATTCCTGGAAATATCACAATCACAATTCAGCTAGATCATTACCATTTTCACTGAAAACATCCCGTGTAAAATCACGTAATATTTGTTGAATTTATCACGAATTGATCGCGTGTCAGGTATTTCCCATATACATATCCATCAATTTCCGAGCATCATAGTAGCATTAACAACTTCTTACCAGGATGAAAATCCTTTACCCCACATTGATAGATTAACGAAATATTACTGTTTACTGATCACTCTTAGGTTTTGTTTACTGCTAGTTCCCAATTAAGTTCTAAACTTTCGAAATGTGTTAACCTCTTCTAAAAATCTATTAAAACAAAATCAAATATCAAAACTCGGCCTTACCGGATATCAAATAGAACAACAAAAGGCACAATTAACATTTGGTTCTTTTGAAAGGTCTGTAACATTTTGTGCGTCCCAAGCGAGAGCATGGCAGTTGCGGATCGCACCCGCTTCACTTTCTCCTTGCTCACCCCGTGCGACTTTTCTGTCTAGACATATATGCACTGATTGTCGATTACAACTGACTAATATTGACATTGAAATTGGGAACCACGAAGATCTTTTGTAATTGTCACTATTTACGTAAGTGTTGGTTTCAAATGATGTGACAATCGCTCAGCAACTCAATCGAAAGCGTGTAGTAACACGCACGTCTCAGTCTATTGTTGGAAAAAACGCTTCACAATTATTATTATTTCCCACTGAAATACAACATTTCATGCAATTTCAGAGAAATATTGACATTTACATGAAGTATAAGATCGCTCTTTGCATTATTTTATGTCACGTAGACAATGGCGATATATCAAATGATCGTCTAGGGTACTCTTTTTGCTGTTCTAATATTATAAAGTTACCTCTAATATTTTAGTTTTTTTTTTCTTTTTTATAGCATAAAACATGGGCTCGCAAATGGGCCAGCTGATGGTAAGTGGTCACCACTGCAAAATATATTAAGATCGGTCATTATTAAAATTTTGCAAATTCCGAAACAGATAATATAAAAAAACTCCCATAACTTTGATATAAATACTCCAAGGTAACTGAACATTGATGTATGCATTTAAAACTAGTCAATACATTTGCGAACAATGGTAACTAAATTGAATACATCTTACTTAAATTTAGAAAGGTAACTTTCAGAAAAGTTGATGGATTCAATTATAGGAGAAATTAAGAGATAAATGTAATCCCTTTCTAGTCCAGTTTGGTCAAAGGTCGGTATCTCGAATTCTGTCTGACAAAGGATTTAAGTTGGACTGTGGTTGTAGTAAGCTGTAGATAACACAATTTAAATTCGTATGATGATATAAGATTAAATTTGTCATTTGCTACATTATAAAAAGCTTAATTATTTTCGATATGACGTATCCATAGTTGTACTGATTGTAGTGAAACTTTCATATAATTTATATTTTTATTTATTTATTGATTCTCTAAACGCCATCGACATATTTACAAATTATTGAGTATTAAAGCAACAAGTTCGTTGCGAGTCTATTGAGCCGTCAATATTTAATATGTCCTATATTTTTTATGATTGATATGCATTATTTTCTATGTCTTTTTTGTTTCGACTACTAAGAACCGAATTAATCTGGAATTTTCTAGAAAGAAACAGTAATTATTCTTCCGTGTCGTACTTTAGAAGTGTAATATAAGACTCCCTTTTTTTCTCATGTACCGTAGTCATCCAAAATAACAAATTGTTACCCTACAAAAATAAAAAGATAACAAGATACCTACGATTTAATACAACAATATCATCCCTTATAGTTAATAACTGTAACATAAATATCCACCGAACCGCGTCATATAACTTGGGAGCCAGTTAAAAAAGCTATTTAAGTATAGAAATATGATATCGGTTAACTTTGGGGGGCGTTCCAAGGTAATAATGCTATATTGTACTTTATTAGTATTAAGGAGGTTGAAGTAGGTAGGTAAGGTAGACTTTAGAAGTTAATTAAAATCGTTTCAGGAAAGACTTTATCCAATTAGGAAAACATCATAATTAAACCTAACGAGTTGAGTTGTAGTTTGCTCGTAAACTTTCATTTCTGTAGTTATTAAGTATGTAAGAACAAATTTCGAACTAGTCGGTCAGTTTCAAAGTTAAATTAAAAAAAGACTGATATGCCGGCGCGCTTTTAAGTATTCTAGTTTGTCAATAACAAAAAGCCTTAAGTCACGATTTATTTAAATGTCATTATGGAAGACGTTATTTTAATTCTATCAGACTTTTTAACGTTTAATTAGCATGGAAGATCAGAAATTTAGACGACCTCCGTGGTCGAGTTGTGTGTACACCGGTTTTCATGGGTACGCTACTCCGAGGTCCCGGGTTCGTTTCCCGGCCGAGTCGATGTATAAAAAAATCATTAGTTTTCTATGTTGTCTTCGATCTGGGTGTTTGTGGTACCGTCGTTACTTCTGATTTTCCGTCTTCCATAATACAAGTGCTTTAGCTACTTACATTGGGATCATGTATAAAAAAAAATTTGAAGTAATTAATATCCTGCTCAAGCTCAACCTTCACTACTGATATGTCAACTATTATTTTGGCGTATTATCTTCGTGTAAGTCATGATAGTATTCGCGTTCGAATGTAGTTTATTTCCATGGTGAATGATCTATAGAATGCAGCTAACATCTTGTATTATTAGTTTCATCAGTCTTTACAATGATTTTACTTTTTGTAATTAGACTAGACTACTAACGTTAACGTTCCTAATTCTTGGACGTTATTTAATTATTGTCTTGCTGCACCTATCCTTGAGGGTTACATTTAAACCAGCTTCCAGCTATTTCTGGCTACTTAAATTATATTACATTGCAATAACAATATTGAAACACCTATACCAGAATATTGAGTTTTTTATGGTATCGGTGGCAAACGAGAAGGAGGCTCACCTAATTGATATTGACTACGTTGGTAGTTAACTATCGAGGTGCATTGCCTCTATGAAATGTTTAAGCTCTTTTCTTGAAGGTTCCCAAGTCGTATTGGTTCCGAAAAACCGCCGAAGAAAACTGGCTCCACATGGTGATTTTGCGAAGTAGAAAATGCTTTAGAAATTTCACTGTTGTGGATTTTCAGACATATAAGTGGTGCAGATGAAACTTGGTACTCCGGTGCAGTTTTTCGGAACATTCCATTTGAAAAATGCCGTAGAAAATGCAGAGTGATCCAACATCTCCACGTAAACGAAAAGGATCAAGCGTAACAGCAAGGTCTTGATCGTCGATAATAATGCAAATGATATATAATTGAATACTGCGGTCAAACAGAAGAAATGGTACTGGAGAACTCCCACCCAGAAGTAAAAGAGCAGTACTCCATGTGAGGAGGAATTTGCGCATCGTTAGGCGAGATAGAATATGAATTATTTATTGAAACTCATCTTTTTCTTTTATATATTTTTAAGTTATGGATATGTTTTTATTAATATCAAGTTTTGGTTATAGTTTAGATATCTTTGTTATTACAAATCATTAGATAATAATCGTATACTCGCACAATTAATTAATCCTAATTCTGTTTGGAAGTAAGATAACAATCGATGCGCGTAAATACTAATAACACACGTACAACTAATTTGAAAGAAATGCTATGAAGACAATTAGTTATAAACATACTCATTAGAATTATATTCAGTCCATTTATCATATAAAACAATTTTAATAATATTAGGTAGTTAATTTTAAATATTACTGTACATAATACCGTACCACACAGAGTATAATTATGGCAAGTGCTTTGTTCATAAGCAAATAATTTAATTTACTTTTTATTAGAATTATAATCTAGTTAAAGGAATTTTATTATTAAATACTAGGGTAACAAAACATAATAAAAGTAGTAATTGAACTATTGAGGTTTATTACGCTTCTCTAATAAACGTCGTTGGATAAAATTTTATGCAACATAAGCTAATTTTCTCACAATGTTTGTCATTTATCACAGAGTACAAGATTAATTAAAAACAAAAAAGCGACGACCTCCGTGGTCGAGAACTGTGTACACCGGTTTTCATGGGTACGCCACTCCGAGGTCCCGGGTTCGTTTCTCCGCCGAGTCGATGTAGAAAAAAATCATTAGTTTTCTATGTTGTCTTGCGTCTGGGTGTTTGTGGTACCGTCGTTACTTCTGATTTTCCATAACACAGGTGCTTAACTACTTACATTGGGATCAGAGTAATGTATGTGTCAGAGGGATGTTGTCCAATATTTATTTATTTATTTATTTAAAAATTAAGGACATGAAATTTCACTATCAGAGTTTGAACCCTATAATATACATATAATATGCATATTTATGTCAGGTAGGTGGACTGGCACATGGGCCACCTGATGGTAGGTGACCCATAGACAGTGGCGATGAAAGAAATAATTTTATTTCTTACATCGCTAACCTAACCTAACCAAGTTCTCATGCCTTTTGCGCTTGTAGTTACACTGGACTGTTCAAACCGAAACACAACAATACTAAGTATTTCTGTTTAGCGGTAGAATATATGATGATTGAGTGATTCTTACCCAGTCGGGCTTGCAAAAAGACCTACCATTAAGTTAACAAAAAAACACTACAATTAAAACCTATACTATTACAATATTAACATTTATATATTCTTAAAATGTTTAACGTGCATAGCGCAATCATAAATACCAGTATACAAATTTGTAAAAAACTAACAATTAAATTTTGTGTCCTACAAATCATAAAAAGATTTCTTCTGCCACAAAAAAGGTTTCACGAGCAATAACAATGAATTCCAGGACTAAGCTGGACAATTTTCTATAGTATAAAAGAAACAAATTGCAATAGAAAAGACAGGGTAAAGAAAAGAGAAGAGCTCATAGAACACACAATAACAGAAGTGCTATTTTTTTATCAAAACAAAAATGATATAATTTTTTCTCACTGAAATTTTGTATGACGATTATCAGTCATTATTTTCACCTGTTGCTGAGCTAAGGGCTCATTTACATATTTAAAGGAGAAATCTGGTAAGCTTTGAGTTTATTCTGCCACGCTCCTATATTTCACACGCATTTGGGGATTAATTGGTAAAAAATACTTTGACTTTGAATACTAAAATTATTATAATTATCTTTTATGCGATTTTTCCGAACCGATATGACTTGGGAACCTTCAGGAAAAGAGCGTACTCCTTCCTTAAAGGCCGGCAACGAATCTGCAAGCCCCCCGGTGTTGCAGATGTCCATGGGAGGTGGTCACTTTCCATCAGATGAGCCCAGGAGGCTTGTTTGCCACCTATGACATAAAATTAATTATTTTTTTATAATCATTTTTATTGCTAATTTATTACAAAGCAATTCTTATTTAAATATCGGTCATAAAATGTGGAAAGAATTATATTAGTAATATATTTACATTAAATATTAAAAACGATTATGTGTTTTTTTTTACGATATCAGACGGTGGACGAGTAAATGGGCCACCTGATGGTAAGTGGTCACCATCGCCTATAGACAGTGGCGCTGTAAGAAATATTAACCATTCCTTACATAACCAATGCGCCACCAACCTTAGAAACTAAGATGTTACGTCCCTTGTGCCTGTAGTTACACTGGCTCACTCAACCTTACCGGAACACAAAAATACTGAGTACTGCTGTTTGACGGTAGAATATCTGATGAGTGGGTGGTACCCGTCCAGGCGGGCTTGCACAAGGCCCTACATCGAGTAAATATTACCTTTCACTTAACTAAAATTTTAGATAGGGAATTTGAATATAAATAATGTTTCTTATAACTGGTACCATTTCTAATAGATTCCCGATTCGTGATAATAAACGTCGTCCATTGTACTAAATGCAAAACATCATAATGATAGCTTCTTAATGGAAAATTGCGTAGTAATTTCCTTTTCATTTGCCGGGGATTTCCACAACGCATCGTTTTCAATTAACAACAATAAAATGAAAATACCGTTTGTTATAACGTGTGTTTGTACTTTGTTTTGTAATTTCTAATGTTGATTACGAAGCGAAATTGTGTAATATACGAACCATATAATTTTGCTTGTTTATGTTTTCTTAAGATTTTAATTTGTTAAAGTTAATTTTAGTCAATATTTAGCTCATGTACATAAATTATGTGAGTCGATCTCGTTTATATTATTATTAGGCTTTAACGTTGTTTGATCCTTCAACACGAAAGTTTTGCAAGCATATGAAATACATCAAAAAAGAGCGCGCGATCGTCTGGCTTCGCCGTTTACTTTTGGCGCGAAGTTTGGGTGCTTCGGACATAATTTCTGAATCATAGAAAAATTCTCAAAAGTTTTGGATGATTTTCGTTACTAATTATAATTCATTTAAATTAATTAATGTAATTTTTTATTGGTATTTGTCATTGAAGCTATTACTTCTGGTATGAATATAACATTATCTATATTGTTTCCAACCACAAGAGGACAACAGTCAAATAAACAACAATTGGCATTGAATGGACGCGATATCGTTGGTCGGGAGCTCGAATAATCTATGATACTAATATTATGGACTGGTGGGTCGCACGTGAAACTTCGCGTTTATTCAACAGATTTTTACAATTTCGTAACCTACGACAGTTTTTTTAAATTTAATTTCATTGTCAGCTGATGACGTCTGTTCGCACGTTTTACATTTGTATATTTTTTTCTGCCACAGATCGTAACCATTTAGTAAATTTCAATCAAGAATCCTCTTTAATTTGAAGCTCTTCAAAATAAAACCATAACCGATCTATCAAGCTATCGACATACACAGACATAACTGAGACAAAAATCGGCTTACGCTATTAAAGATATTTACGAAAAAATGCCTTTTTAACGTCGACGAAACTGTTGTCGGAACTTTGAAAGTAAAATTAACTTAGAAAATTGTTGTTTGTTTATTTATTCCATTTAAATTGGAATAAACTACGAGTATATACATAATCTTACCGACTAGAAATGATAATTACCTTAGAATACTTTTATATTATCTACCTTATTCTAACACGCCAATATGGCGCTTCAGTAAAGCAACTTATTCGGTTAAATAACCGCTCGCCATGACAATTTTGACAAAAATACAAGCACGGAGGAGCAAGTAAAGCAAGGAGAATATTTAAGCGCAAGTCATATCTGATAATAGCTCGCAACAATCAGCTCATATTGTATTGCATTAAGTTACTAACTTAAAAAATACAATAAGTCATATAGCTTTAAAACATTATTTAGGGTTAGTCCCGTTGTAAAGCACACAATCGATCAGCGATTGAATCGGGTCGCATTTTGCGTAAACATCATAACGTCGAGTTATTTATGACATTAAGGGAATAAAATATCTCCGACCCTGTATCGGAATAGTATGATAACATGGTTTATTTTAGCGGTCGACTCATAAATTATTATGATTTGAAATTCCGTTTTTGAAATGATTTGTTTCGTTTGTAAAATGTTTGATTGGAGTGATATTTAGATTTGTTTAGTTATATATACGTAGCCGACGTTTTTTGCGATTCTTTTGAAAATCCAGTATCTATTATAAATTCTAATCTGAATTTAAATATTAAAATATATATATACCTACCTATATTTTAATAGTCTGGATGAAATCGTTCTTTCACATAAAGAACGATAAATGTCACCGTTTTTATTTATTTCTTACTTTAATTTTCTGTATTTTATGTATATTTATAATTTTGTAACATTTATCTGAAAATAATCTATAAATTGTGTACAAAAGATATTATAATAATAAATATAAGAAAAAGAATTTATTTACAAAAAAATTTAATGTTTGCGCGAAATGCAATAAGGTATTGAATAAATAACACGAAAAAAATCGACGAATTCCATATTTTTCGTCATTAAGCATTCTGTCATCCGAAAAAGAGCCAATCCGGCCCATCCAAAATTCTAAGCGCAGCGAACGATCATTCTTTTCACGGCGCATTAGGTACGCAGGAGCTCTATTACGATTTCAGATCCGCCTAACGACTTTTATAGCTTACGTACAATCGTAGAAAGCCGACTGTGAAAGCCTACACGCTTAGCGTTATGATTATCAGTCTGATACATGACCGATTTAAATACAAAAAGTTACTTAATAGGTTGCTTTTAAAAGTCCGTTTGAAAATTAAAAGTTTGTTAGCTAATTTATAAGCTGCTTACTTAATTCGAAACAGATCCCAGATGGCCCCGTATCTAAAACACTAATTTAACGAATACTGTGGCTTCAAACTCAGGAAATCCCCATTGAATTTTCATGAGCTATTTTGCAGGAAACATATTAAAAAAACAATAAAATAACTAATGAGGATATATAACGTTCTTGATATATTTTACCGCCAAGAAGTATCACTTAATGCTTAGCAGTAGCAGCAGCAGCGGGTAAGTAAGCCAGTATAATGACAGATTTGTGGTTCAGTGGATATGTAAAAAATGATTAAAATTTTATAGGGCGTCAATGTCATATGACGACGGGGAAATGAGTGATAGAGGTATGTATGGCTTCAGATATATGCTCATACATAACCTCAACTTTCAGCAAATTGAGGATTCTGAGTATAAGGTACGATACCCTAGTCGACAAACTCTCAATTTTCACTACGCTATTCACGAGATACTGGTGGACTATGACTTTAAACCCACACCACCTTGGTAGAGTTGGTCCCGCTTCCGGAAATGAAGCAGGCCGGACTTCAAAGAATTTTATGATATCCCGGTGTAAACTTCTCAGTTCTTTCTCATCTGCCCTACCGTAACCACAGCTGTTATCAAGGTTGAGAATTGCGGGGCTGTCGGGGACTAGGGGCCGCGATTATGTTGCGTTTTCATTTGGGGGATATACCATAATCGCCACGCTTGGTAGGCGGGTTGGCGATTGCAGTTAAGTGGTCATAGTACTATGAGAGACGCTGCTGCCTGTTCTCCGGTAAATATTTCCTCGGAACACGTCGTCACCACACACAATGTATCTATGTATATTTATCAAATATAATATAATAAATCAATTCGTTTATGAGATTATAATTATATCTCAGATATATTTCAATGAGTGTAGCCTCAATGCTACTCCAAAAAATGTTAACACGAAAAGACACGTCACTATAAAGGATTCAGCGCTCACAAAAATCTATTTTCATATAAAATACAACATTTATTTCAATTAGGTTGAAATGCGGCCAAAATTGGGCTCATTACGTTTAATTAATGCCGAAGTAAGGACGTCGGAGTTTTTTAAGCGCGCCTCGGGTGCTTTAAGGTGAGGATTTCGTTTATAATTTTTGGACTTTATGTACGTACAAAAAAGTTATTATTACGTGGCAATCGTTTGATTTGGTTGAAGACTAATTGAGTTGGCCTTTGAGAATTGTTTTCATTACATTTCGGACAACGGATTGAATTTTCAGTCCCAATTTTAGTTTTTCTCACTGACTTTATTTAACTGTTATTGGAATTTCAAAACAATTTTGAGTTACGGATAGTTTTTGGTATCCATCAGTGCGTGAAAGCGTTTCGCTTGTTTCATGAATTTTCGATGAACGCTTTCTCGTTTCCCGTAAAAACTACAAACGACGTATTTACAGCGTGTTTTTTGTGGATACTACGAAGTTTGACAAGGAAAAGAGTGTAAGTATGAATATTTTTATTAGTTATTGGTTTATTTATCGCTAATGCCTTGGCCATAATCGTTTGCTAACTAAATATTATCTAACTTTTTAATTCGAATCATTAAATGAATAAAACATCCTAAACATTAAATAAGTCATTATTTATTCCATTTTTTGCTATGCAACCTATTCTCAAATGGAGATTAAGATTCTTAACCTCCTAAATAGTTAATTGATGCATACTAATAATTATAATAATGTCGCCCTGATCGATTACGGCCACGGTGACTAATGTCAAGGGATACCTTTCAAATACGCACGACATATTATGGTTCACAAGTGTGTGTTCACAAACACATATGCACCCGCTATTCCCTGACTCTTATGATCCGATGAGACTCGGGACTATTATTGACAATTTTTCGACAGAAAAACTTTTGCATCTGATCTATAGTTAGACCTAACGTTTGAACCCAAAACCTCGGGATCTGTTTCCTTATCCACTTGCGGTGTTCCGGATTCTTTAAGAAGTAGTTCATCATAAAGAGTCTCTCATTTTCCATTAATTCGGATATAATCTGGCCTTGGGGATCCCGATCTTCAACTCCAAATTGCCTCCAAAAACCTTCAGCTCACCACCGTCAAACGTTTACCCAGCTTCGCATTGAAGTCTCCCATGACAACAGTGAAATGAGTGAAACAGGTATGTTGGGCTCCAGATATATCCTCATACATAACCTTAACTTCATCGTTGGAGTGTCTGGAAGTCGTTGCGTATACCTGTATGACCTTCCGCGATTAGGTGATTCTGAGTATGAGGTACGCCACCCTTGTCAACACCCGCCTTAATAACATAATTTCTAATTTAAATTGAAATTATTAATTAAAGGCATACAATACATATACTAATAAACACATTTTCATTAGTTTTTTTAAATATATACCTTTTTTTCTTTACTTCATATTATTATGAAAATGAGAATGCAATGAATTTCAATTCTATTCTATGATATTTCATTTAAACGCTGAACTCCCAGAAGTATGTTTATATTTAAAAAGTTTTCTAAATGCTAATAAATACAATCGGACCTCGGGAACAATTCGATGAATAATTCATGATTTGTATTGGGTTTCAATTGTTATGATCTTTTATCCTTTTCTTATCTTATATAATGGAATGAAAGGCAATGATATCGGAACACATTTTTTTAATATTTAAAAACTAAAGTATTTAGCAACTACGAAATTTTTTACTGTAATAATTTTCCTCGGGAGGATCACTTAGTTCCAGTCACTAAATTAGTGTTTTCAGTTCAAGTCAACACTGGTATACTTTTCCATTTTTGATAGATCATTTTAAGCCTTGTGTTAAATAATGTGGCACACTACTCTAACAATCTGATAACTATAGTGTAAAATCTGCTTGAATGTTTACTAAGATTTATTATTTAGAAAATTAAACTTGTAATTATACATTTATTCTGCTCGATAAGCAATACTATTACTTTGTGTATTAAGTTTAATTATACAACATTTATAACAGGAATAAATAGTGGTACATTAAAAAAAATCGTACATAATGTAATTTATATAATAATATATTAATAAATTATAGCTTCCTACGCTAGGGAAAGACTTAGAAATATAGAAGGACGAAGGTAATATAAACTGTATCTGATTTGTATTTTTTTTCTAGATCTGGACAATTCTGTCCACATTAATTTTACTGTTACACATGTGTAACAGTAAAATTACATAAACACCGATCATTCAGAGTCAGTCATTTTTATGAAAGATGAATAGATCATGAATTTGCAGACAGATAACTATTTTTCCATACAATCATTTTTATTTATTCGTCATAGAATCTCTCAGAGAAGTGCAGTAATTTAATTGTGTGAACTAACTAATTATTTATTATAACCTATAGCTTTACAATTTTCATGTATTACAAATCACAAATCATATTCATTTCTAAGATTTCGTCATTACAAATGACTGCCCATTACTTTTAAATGACTAACAAAATACACATCAATAATTTTATCAATATATTTTACTATACGCAGTTAAACGTCACCAATGATTTAAGTATGTTTGATAATGTTTAAATTTTTACAAAAGTTATATGTTGAAAAATTGTTGCACTTTTTCTCCATGATTAATTAATTAAATGCATATGTATATAGGATACTTTATGTATTGAGTTTTTTTGTAATAAATATTTTATTACATAATAATTAAATCTTTACATTCATAATTGAATTAAGGATCGCAAGCAAAGTAAATTTGCTCAATATATTTTAGCAGCGGCAAATTAAATGGAATTTCAGGGTCATTAATAGAAAAAAAAATAAACAGATAAAAGAGTGTTCTTTGGAAATATGTCTAGTAACAGTAATGTCTAGTAATCGTATTAATTATGCTTTGATTTTATTCCAACTGTTATTTTCCCTAGTTTCCCTTATTTGCGAAACTAGCTCCGGGTTAAGTCAGTTATTTATATATATTTTATATAGTTAAGCCTAGGATTAAATGTTTCGGAATTTAAATATTTCACTACCCTAAAAATAAAAATAATAAAAAATAATTATTTTAGTCACTTAAACTGCCTCGTGAATCTAGTCTAAAGTTCTGACTTCGAATCTTGAGTCGCAAAAATAAAATGTTCTAGTATTTTTCCATAAAGATATTAATAGTATTTGCTCGGAGTTTGGAAATTGGCACTTACAATCCCATGTCTTCAGTTAACACAATTAAGGTCCTGTACATCTGTCCTACTAGTGTGACAGAATTCGTAACTTACTCGTAAGGCTGCGCTGCATTGTAAACCTTAAAGTATAATCGTATTACATGTATTTATTAGATTTGTTCACTCACTGCGAGCTCCTGTTAAATTATTATCGGCATATGTTAACAAATATAATCCTCTTTGTATTTTTGCGGTATTTATTCTGATATTGATAATTTTATCCACATCAACCATGTTGTAAGCAAGAGCGTCACTTATCTCCACGTTTAATAATTTATCGGCGTCTAATGTACGCCAACGTATGTGAATATAGTATGAACAACTAATACTATAGTAATTAATTTGAGATTGAGCCTGGAATTTGGTAAAGGATATTTACTTATAGATTATGGATCTACGAAAAAAAAAGTTACAGATTTGGTACAAATAATATTGATACCTTGTCCAAAAACCAATCACGCATTAACCAATCCAGAACCCATAAATATAAGTGGAATGAACCTAATTCTAAATATATATTTATATGTATAGTAGAATGAGCTTTGATTTTAGAATCAACAAATGATTAAGGCAAAAATGCAATATTTTATAAACTAATATAAATATTATAAAACATTAACAACTTTGTTACTTTTCAAATAAGATTTATCCATTGTTATTCAGAAAATCTTCGTGATACACAGTATAGAAAGGGAATACAAATAATCCCTTAACCGTTTTGTTTTGCACCTATCTATCTTCAAAGCCGACATTGGGAAAATGGAACGGAGATAATTCGGTTATTTTAAAAAAATGAATTGGTGTGACCACACATTCGTTAACTGCTGCGGAAAAATAATCCAATATATTCTTACATAACATTGAGCTGATGCATTATACAGGGCAGTGAATTACTATTTTTTTTTTTTCTAAAGTAGATCTTCGGATTTCCAAATGTAATATTTGATGGTAAGTGGTCTCCACCGATGAGAGCAAGACGACTCGGCGATGGAGTTGTAACAAATATTGCTTTCATCGCCAATGCACCTCCAATGCACCGCCAACCTTAGGAACTAAGATATTATGTTCGTTATATATCACTTGTACCTGGCTTAGTTGCCTTCCGAAAGTCTTACCTTTCTAAGTGAAACAGAAAAATACTAAGTATTGCTGTTTGGCGGTAGAATACGTTATTAGTAAGTGTTACCTGTGCAAGTCCAGTAAAAAAAAAAAACAAATTATTTATGTATAATTATGTGTCAAAGGAATCTGATTTCAATAATTGTGGACATGCTTCTTAGACATATAGACAAGTCAACAGTGAGAAATTATTATCGTACAAAAGTGTATGAAAAAACAAAGGGGCAGTTGGGCTGACAACGGCTTTACATGGTATTCGAGGAATAACGATTGCTAAATACCAAACTCTTGGCTGCTACGGAGAACTTCTTGACTAATTTTATATTGCTAGTTTGGGCTCCTGTCTCCATCTCTCAATTGTATTTATTATTAAGACGCATTTAAACTGTAATGTCTTTGGGAGAAAATAAATTATTTATTTATTTATTTAAATGCTTTATTGACCACCATAAAGTTAATGGGACAAAAGGCGGACTTAATGCCTGAAGGCATTCTCTGCCAGTCAACCTTTAGGTCAAACACAAAAACCATGAAGGCGGTAATTAAATAAATTAAAATAAATTAAAATAAATTATTATTATTATTATTGCCCTGATCCGGTAATTGAATAGTATGTACCAATATGTATATTTTATATGGTAAGTATATAATAATATGTATATAATGAATATCGTCTCATTTTGTCCAGAGGTTGTCCAAAAAATGTGAGCCGTGGTACCGATAAAAGCGTCCATGTTATGGAGTTTTATACATCCGTAAGTGCGTCAATATTTTGTTACCAGTCACAGTTACCAAAACTGTTTAAAATTTAGTGTGGCAATTTTTTTTTTTTTATGGTATCGGTAGGCGGACTAGCAAATGGGCCACCTGATGGTAAGTGGTCTCCACCGCCCATAGACAATGGCGTTGTAAGAAATATTAACCATTCCTTACATCACCAATGCGCCACCAACCTTGGGAATCAAGATGTTACGTCCCTTGTGCCTGTAGTTGTACTGGCTCACTCACCCTTCAAACCGGAACACAACAATACTGAGTACTGCTGTTTGGCGGTAGAATATCTGATGAGTGGGTGGTACCTACCCAGACGGGCTTGCACAAAGCCCTACCACCAAGTGAATTTATGATTTATAAATGGAAAATAATATAGGTATAGTCGAATATTTTAAATTGCATGAACAATTTTGCTAAGTCACATCTTCATATATATTCTACAAGAGCAAATGGCAGAACACTACAATAGTTATAAAATTTATCAGAACACACGTATAAAAATGACGTATCACCGAAAATCGGTTGTCAATTTTTCACATGTGAGATACGAAGTGAATTCTTACAGAATCGCACTGTTGAACATGATTGTATAATATCAAAACGTTATATGTGACATCAAATTAGCGTATCAACGAAGTCGCTTTACAACATTTGTGCACGTAACAAGACACTCTTTTTATAGACACGCCATCAAGTTCTTGCAGAATAATACCGCTGACAATACACGTTAACTCGTATTCAAATTTAATAATTTGGAATGCCATTGGGAAGGCCAACAAATTTAAAAGTCAGTCGCATATAACGTTTATTTTAACGTAATAAAATGCTGGAACCAACAGTCCGAGACGAATAAAAGTTACGATGGATGTTTTAAATAATTTTTTTGGTCGTTTTGTGTTCGAACACTATTCGTGTAGTTGTGTGTAAAATGTTTTGTTATGGAATAAGGACATCAAGTACCGGGTAATATTTGTATTATATACCCAACGGGTATGTATGTGCGGCGTCAATGTATGTACTTCAACATTTTGTCTGTTTTGCTGGACTAGTGGCTCGTTAATTTAGGCCACAGACCCTGAGATGTTACTTCAAACTCCAAGTTCATTTTTTCTTATCGAATAATCCCCATAAGCATAAGCTGTTACTTTAAAAGGACGTAAAGAGTCGATGGTCCTGCGGCTGATGTCTTTCTAGTCTCATTGGATTTGATACCTCGTCAGATTAAGTGCCGTAACAGTGTCATTTGTGTTTACGCCCTCATTGGTATTCTTTAATGTCGCAGTTGGTTAGTCTCTCAGGAAAATGTTCACCTTGGCTTAAATTAATCAGGAGAACATCATTACTTCAAAACTTTTAAAAAATGCTATGAACCAGCAACGGCTTAGATGTTAAATTCTTTTCTCTCGTTTCATTTTAGCTACTAATACCGAGTTACTTTATAAAAGCAGAGTGAAATTTAGGACGTTTACTGTGACTTTAACCTAATATGCTCTACAAAAAAGCTGTTCTATCTTTTTATAATCTCGGAGCTCGAGACCACAGGATTCTTAACAACGTATTTCTACTTTACTTGCAGTTCCGTCACAATATTACAACAGAATTATTTATAATCACAATAATATGACTTTGATACCAAGTAACATCTTTCCTACAGTACGACAGTTATATCTATTATATAGTTATATTTTTTTTTCATAAATTTACCTTTTTATTTTAAATCACAATATGCTTAATGCTTTATATTTCTCACATAATAAACACAATTAGCAGACAATGGCCCCTGCGCGTGTTTTCCGTGCGTAAAATTGATATATTGTTTTATAAAATAAGTTGTATTGAAAATGATCTTACGAACTTTTATCATTCATTTCATTATTTTTACTTATAACATTAAACGACAAGTTATTTAATTATTAACATTTATGTATGTATTGTGTTATTTTAAGACCGAATCATGCCAAGTTTAATAAAATTTATGTAAATACGAATCACAAGAAAAAATGAAAATATATTGCTTGATTTTGCCGTCGCTTACGTTAAATTGGCAGGATATTATGCGCATACTTAGAAAATACATACGTCCTTTTTAAATATAAACAAACAAAAGGATATTTTGATTAATAAAATACATTCTAGTCCAGATATATCAGATCAGTGTCGAGGTTAATAGGAATTCTAGCGCGTAAAAATACCACATAATCCAGTTCAGGTAGGACTGGCTGGACTGGCTCTGGAATATTTCCAAAGATATCAATTACGTGAAAAAAAAAGGTGGCTAGCTTAAATGGCCGCAAATCCCGAGGTCCAGGGCTTAATCCCCGGGTCGGACATAAAACTCAGTCGTTAAATTATATTTTATGATCCGAAAAGCTGTTAAATAAGCTAGTTACTAATAAATTTAAATAATAACTACATTCATATTACGTTTATAGATTTGCATATGTTATAAAATAAAAAAAAAATATTCATGTTAAAATCAATTTAAACACAAATTTTTATCCAAAATCCAATGACCGTTACATCGTGTAGTTCATTCGTCATTTTTGCTTGCTTATCTCGAAAATGTATCATATACACACAAACATAATATACTCACACGTCTAAATGCATTAATTTCAACGTAACATATCGGACAGAAACTTAGTACTTGTGGCGATAGCGATATGTTTCTTGTATGAAAGTTGATAAACTTCCATACAAGAAATGAATCGTATTAATGTTAGTGCAGTCAGCCACTACGACTCCTGGTACTAACCTACTTGAAATAAGCAACAATTGCTTCGATACGATACGGTTAAAAAAAAATAATTTAGTATTACATATTTCAAAAAAGGAACAATTTAAAATTTTATAAAAAAGAAATACAAATATCCTCTGTAAGAACTCACTGTTTAGCTTTTATAATATATCGCGTTAGTGAAATTTAGCATTTATAAATTTTAAAATTTATAAACAAAATTTAAAAAATAAAAGTAATGTTACATAATGTACACGGTCCTAGGAGAGTTCTGGTAGAGTTTATCGAAAAATTTGCTCATGTGAATCGTTTTTAAAACTGCCTCATTCTTCTTTTCCAAGAATGACTCGTCAAAAACAATTAAAACCCTTTGACCCTACTCCATATATAGTATGATTTATTTTTTATCAAGGATCGTCTGAGGCAAGATTAAGTATACAACAAAGTAAATTACTTCATTAGTAAATGAACTTGAAGACATCATTTAAAGTATATATTACTGATATTATAAATACGTAAGTAATTCTGTTCATTTTTTATGCTTTCTCGTCTTTAAATCCAACTGATCATCATGAAATGTTAACATTTTAAGTTAGTCACACGTGGGGGAAGGCGCAAGTGGTCACTAATATAAACTAAAATAACTTTGTCTGGCTGTCCAATGCTCTTTCAAGACCAATCCACTGAAACGGATTTGATGAAATTGAAAAAAAAACTGAAAGCCTAACACGTAACGAACGACCCTTTAAAAGCGAGTAAAACCGCAGGCGAGTATTAGTAATACATAAAAATGCTACACTCCACAAATTCATTGCTCCAAAAAGCTGCCTTCCGTCAAATAGCCATTACAGCTTACGTTTCAACCAACGTTGAGACTGCTAGTAAAACCGCTATTGATGAACATATACAAGTTACTTTTATCCGATTTATAAAAAGATTCCCAGGTCAAAATAAAACTGTCTCTATTTGAAGGAAAAATATATTTATTCGCAGAAACGAAAACTCCTATTGACAATCACTAATCTCGCCAAGAGCCGAGGTGTTTCAGTGGATAGAACACGTAGATCATAACTGAAAATAGTGGACGCAAATTTAAACGATTACCGAATATCTATTCCTTAATTTGTGTTTATGATTCAAAGAAGTTTATAATGGATTTTATATCCATGGCTGTTACTTTCTTAATGTAACCTCCACCATAATCGGTGTTCACAAAAAAAAAAAATTCCAACATGAGCCGCCTGGAAGGTGATGGAACATCAAAATCGACTGTTATTGAAATAATGAATAAATAAATAAAGAAATTTACTATTAATGCACGATGATAAATAACAATATGGACCGGAACTGTAAAAAAAAAGAAATCTTAATGTGATATTAGTATATAGCAAGAGAGTACAAAGATTATGTGCAACAGAGCTTAGATGAGAAGTAAATGGCGGCGGAGTCTTGTACAACATCAAAGCATACGACTCAGTGATCCTTCTATTGTGCGTCAATAGATATCCCAAAACCTCATTCTATATAATATCCAATAACCCCTTTTGTAACGCTAACCGTTAAATCTAAGGTCAATTTAAAAAATTAGATTAAGTATATTTTATTCGTCTTTACCGCGCGCCAATTTATATATTTCATTTTCTCGCGCTTCGCGATGTTGCCACTCGAGATGACAGATGCATAAATACACAGATTATATATGTCGCCGCGAATATTGTTTAGCTGATAAGGGTGATTTTATTATACACTATACCCTGTACAAGATAGCTTGATCTTTTTGACAGATGTAAATTTTTCTGATCGACATAACTTTGCGATGACGATCATATTATTTTCTTAATTTAATGATTTTAAAAATTGTAAAAATATTTAAAAAAATACATATAATACAAAAGTTCCTAAGGATTCAAGCGTTATCCGAAAATTTTAAGACATTTTCTATTATATATTATTGCTTCAAAGTAAAATTTAAATAGAAACACTGAAAATAATAGACGCTTGTACAATGTTACATCGGTCGGACGGTAGGGACGCGAATAACAGGCAGTAACTGCTAAAAATATCAATTAGGTACAAAAAGTCCTTATTAAATCATCATTGTTAAGTTATTGTTACGAACGGGGTCCTTTTGGTTGGGGTCTCTTTGGCTAGTTGTTGGGGTCTCTTTAGCTGGTATAACTCTTTAGAAATATAAGTTAACTTTTTAAAAAAAATTGAATTCTAATTCGAATTACGCATTCCATCGTTCCATCGACTGTGTATTGTGATGAATCAGTGCCGGTATTTATAAGAATTGTTTAATCGTGTCAATGAATTTAAAATTACTTATTGTTTTATAAACCACCAAAACAATTTTTAATACAGTGATTTTACAACATTTGTTTAATGATAAAGTGTTTTTGTGGTTGACGTCCGTCTCTGGTGGGGCGGGCGATTTAATAAAAGAGGGTTGATTTGAGTGCGAGACACACTTTGCTACCGATTTCCGAGGAAAAAAATTGTAAGTAAAATCTATGTTGGTTAAATAAAATTACTATTCTGAACTATTGCTTGTTTTTGTTAATACTCACCTTCCTAATATTTCAAAAAATACCGTCGATATATTAAAGTTGCTTATCCGTATAAACATAAAATTATTATAACTATAGCAGGGCCGATGACCAGAACAAGGTCAGCGGTTCAGCGTATTTAAAAAAAGGTTGCGTATTTAAAAACTGCCTATCTTAAATTCGATATATATATGCATATAAAATATTAATCTAATACGTTAATATAGATCGGTATACACTACACATTTTGTACAATATGATACATTATAAAATAATACATAGAACGTACATGTTTTTGAGTTTAAATATTGTGTAAGCATTTTAATTTCGTTAAACACATAAAATGCGCTTCGACATGTTTGATATGAATTATCCCTAAAATTCAAGTATTCATCCAGTAGATCAACTCTGTTCAATCTTCATTACATTACGTTTTATTATTCTAAAACTTTACTTGGAATAGTTACATTCACAAAATAAGCAGAGTCATAAAAACCTTATGGTGAAGGCATTGAACCGAGCCACACCTTGTTAGTGGAATAAACAGTTTTAAAAATATCTCAACACCGAATGCTCTTCGTGTCAACGCCCAGACAGAAATTAATTAGAGTTTTCGAGTACCTTTGGAAAAACATACGTAAAAATGAGATGATCACTGCTATATAAACTTTTGGTTTATGTTTCAATAAAAATCAGAAGTTACACCTATTTTCTAGCATCACGTATATTTTATGGTCAGATATACCAATTCCATTAGAAAAACAGTTTTTGGGGATAGTATTTTTATACGAAAATATAAATATTGTTATTTACACATGAAATTTTGAATATTCACGAGTTTCAACTGAAAATACTACGACGTTACATAACTGATTCCATCAATTAATCAATCATCAGCTAAATATGTTCCAAGGTTACGAAAGGTACGCTAAAGCTCTTGGTTCTCCACATTCCTCAACGACAACAATCAGTCAATTCCCGCCTTCTTTAGGTTGACCAACTTGCCTAAGCAGCGGAAACTCTAGGGAGTGAAAGTCGCATACAAAGACGAGTCGTTAGTCGTCTGCTCCGAGGGCCGTGGATCTTTCATAACACGATCAATGGGCAAAGTATCTCAAGTTCCGTATGGTAGCAGACCCAAGCAAACCAACCCACTACTGAAAGTAGTAACAATAAATGTTGGCGTCAGGTGGTTTGGCTCTTCGAGAAAATGGGCCACCTCGGCGGCCACCTTAGTGGTCATCACTACGCATAGACAACGGTTCTGGAAGAAATAATATGTTATTTCCTTAGTGGCTGTAGTTACACAGGTTCACTCACTCTTCAAACCGGAACACAACAGTACTGAGTACTGCTTGGCGGTAGAATATAATGTGTGGGTAAATACCTACCCAGGTGGGCTTGCACAAAGCCTTACCACTAAGTAAAATTCATGCCAAATTCACCTACAGCAGTGTTATAAATCAGTCTGCGTCGATGTCAAATAAATAGGATGATAACTTAACGGATAGTGAAACAAAATACCCGTCTTCTAGTACTAAAACTATTTTGTATTTTTTTCTCTTTTTGATAAGCGGGCTTATAAGTTAAACTGGCCCGACTCTTCAAATAGGACCAAAAAGTATTAAATAATGTTATTTAGCGATAGAATAAATGATTAGTGGATATTACCAACCTAGACAAACTTGCATAGTGATCTATCATCAAGTGATATGTTATTTTCATAACAAATTTCATGAAAACCGTGAAAACCTTTTTAAAAATATTTTTGTCCTCCTTAAAATTTTATTAAAACAATATTACATGAATACTTAAAATATTTCTTTTGTATTTAAATACAGTGTTTAAAATTCCTCAGCTGCGGCAATATCCAAAAGAATGCAAAATGCAGAACGCCTTTAATCTCTTTCTTGTTGGAAACTTCTAACATCCAAAATATTCAACTAAGAGCACTGAATTTATCAACGTTATAATGCACGTCATGCTTTTAGCGTTTCGAAACAATGGATTACTTTGCTCGGCATTCCGCAAATTGAAAGGCGAAAAACGTTAACGGTTAACCATAATTAGTTGAATAAATTTCTGTCCTGAAGTTTATCACTTGAAAACATTTTGTAATTAAACGAATGTCGCAGTTAAGGAGTGGTTTAGTCGCTAAGGCTGATATCGAGTTCATCGAGGAGAAGAAAAAGAGAAAGCCCTATAGGGAAGTTGACAATGTTATACCTCCGTGGGCAAGCACTTTTAGCCGTTAAGTTAACGGCTAAAAGTGCATTTATGAATGAGAAAAGGCACATGTATTTATGGATACTTGTATAATATTTACCAAGCTGGTTCTTGAAATAAGCCATCGTGGCAAAAATTTTGGTTAGATCCTTTTATTAACTAAGAATATTTTTAATAAGTTAAAAGTTATAAAAATATGATCAATTGAACGACCTAAAAAATACGCCTTATCTAGTTTTATATTTGCTGATTACATTTACAATATAGTAACAAAATATTTTTTTTTTATGTTAACTAAAAATTTTAGTTACTTAAATTTATGTTTATGTTTTATGATCTTTAAATTATGTACCGTAATTTGTTGGACATCTTCTGACTATATATATTCTAGACGAAATCATCTCCAATGATATGAACTTACGTATATAAAGTTGATAACTAGCAAAATACTATATTATTGTAGATTAATAAATTAATGGTAGAATTTGATTTCCATATAACTCAACTCTTAATATTTTCTTAATATTGCAACTCACGATAATATGACAATAAAAGTAATTTTATTAGAGTAAAACAAGTAATTCTATATTGCACTATTATTTTATAATATGTTTTCACTATAGATAGAATAGATCGATATTTATTTTGTAGATACTATAAGTGTATGGATATATATATATGTTTTTTATTCTATAGTTTTATATATAAGTATGTAAATGTTTGTGTATTGTTAATTGTTGATTAGGTAATCCGCCTTCATGGATTTCATGTTGACCGGCAGAGAATACCTTCAAGCATTAAGTCCGCCTTTTGTTCGATTTACTTTGTGGTGGTAAATAAAGTTTAAAAAAAAAACCATTCAGACATAAGGTTAGTAATTTATCGTTTAAAAAAATGCTACAGTCATGCTTAGGTGTCATATTTTATGTTTTATTTAATCATTCGATTGTTATATATGTACATACATAAGCACATGCAGAAGTTTAATAGATTATTATTTATACAACAAATATTTTTTTCATGATATAGTATATAAGATATGCAAGCTGTATATAAACTTATGGTCAACCAAAGCTTAGTAAAATCATTATTCGTGCATTTTCAAGTGAATACTACAACTTTAAAATAGCTGGTAGTAATTGTACCAATTTATACTTATTAACAATATATATCTATAAAAATATATGTTACAACAACGACTTTGAAGAACTTCTAACGACGGAGAAAAAATCTAAAATAAAACTCTTATATTAAATAAGTTTATTCATGTGTCTAATTATACAAAATTGTGCCAGATCTCAACATCATCCAACCTGCCATCGACTTAATAAGATTAAGTACACTTAAATTCAAATAAGAACTACATATATTATCAACAAAACAGTTTAGAGAATATTCTTTTATATTTAGTCAACTCGAAAACATTTTGGCACGAAATATGAATATAAATATTTCGTCACACGCTTTATACGGTGTATCGAACGAACTTTTTTGCAACCATGTTTCAAAACAGCAAACAACGTTAACGATATTTTCCTCTATATCTGTATATTTGATCGTCATGATAGACTGGATGGAAGCGCTTTGTGCAATGATCGACCACCGGATAGGTGGAGTTTAGTTTAACGAACTAGTGTTCTATTACAAATGATGATACTACGGGCCTGAGTGATGAGAAACAGATTTACTCTATGATTTTTGCATTGAGATATCTATACACGTACTCGTGTATGTTTTAGGCGATACTTTTACTTCTACTTTTACAAATAATCTATACTTTTTCTTGAGGTTTAAAAAAGGCTAAGCTAAAATAGTCAAAATATCTTGTAAAAAAAGAAAGTTCGTTGGAGACACCCGCTTGGAACGAAATTGTCTTCGCTATAAATTACGTATGCAATGACAGATGCAATGAAATAAATTAACACATAATTACTTTTAAGAATAATTCAATGACTAGTATTAGAATTATTGTTAAAAAATCCATGTGTCTTAAAACAAAAGCAAAAAAAGATGTATTATAAGTTATTTTATTTATATACTGTATATAATTAATAATTAAACTTCAACCCCTTTTTAAAGATCACAATTAAATAGTTTGCGATATTAATCAGCGCGTACAAGCCAAGGTTAACTAGCTATTTAAAATTTATATTTATTTATTTTACAATAACTCACTGAAGTTAAGTTCAAACTAGTATTATATTTGTTTTTATCTGTGGTTTTATACCATAGTATATATGTATATATTTTTTATCTGTGGTTTTATATATAGTATGTCTGACATAAAACATGGTATAATTACCATGAAAATTAATTAATGTGTAAAAATATGTTACTTGAATATCCAAGGAACGCATGAGTGATAATAATTTATCACAATAGAATGTTTCAATAGTTCATAATTAAGTGTTACATGATTTGAGCGCCTGAATCGCGCTATCAATATTTTTAATGATGAGTACTTTATATACAAAATTAGCTTCAATAGACATAACAAATAAGTTCTAAGATAGTGAATTGAGGATGTAAGAGATAGTGAATATTTCTTACAGGGCCAGTGTCTATGGCCAGCGGTGACCATTTACCAATCTGCCAACCTATTTTAAATAAAAATTATGATAACTTCTAAGTATAATTAGATATGTTAGTGTTATGTAACATAACTTCCAGACATTTTCTAAGACTCTTGTTCGCGCATACAGAAAGACGTGATCAGTGACTCATATAAAATATATTAATTAAAATTGGGGAAAAAATCCTACACATGTGAACTTATATCATCCATGAGAACTTATACACACATAAACAAATCACACGCACACAAATACAAATGTCGGTTAAACAGTATTGTACATCGTTTCTATTCATTTATAGCTTTTGTTAATAAAATAGTTTTATACCCTTTTATTATTATGATTACATTTCTTTATCTGTACTAATGATTGCTTTTATTGCTATAAGGCTGTTACGATGGATTACCAATAACGTAATGGATCACTAATGACGTCACAAAAAATGAAATAACTTTATAACTAATCTAATCTTACCATCTGATCACGCGATTCTTTATGGGGATACATTTATGTGATTATAGAAATCGTTTCTGACCTCTTTATTCTCAAATCATAATCGTAATAAAAAAAATTTAAATATTTATGTTACAGTGTTCAATTAAATGTAAATGTAGTTACTCTTTTCCGCCATTTTAATCACAGAGCATGTCAATAAAGTGCATTTAAATGTATATTACAATCTGCATGTAAATCAGCAAATACTAAGTTCACGCTTTTTAATTATGAATATAATATTCTATTGAGAAATATGCCTTATTCATCAATTTTTGTTTGACATGAGATTTTAATTTATTTATAGGCAAAGTTAAAATTAACCGTTTCCAAACAACACATTCCATCTAATCGTAATAATTTCTTATCGCTGTTTTCTAAAACTCGAACTAGAACCAAATCAAAATAAAGTAAAAAAAAATAAAGATCCATCCATCCATAGTTATATAATTTTTTAAATGTATGTTAATCGTTAGATAAATAAAAGATTATATATACATTTCCTACATCTGCAGTACCTATTTCGGTCAAACCGCTTAGTCATAACACTAGCCTTCAGTAGAATGGTAGACACTAAACGGCCATTTCAGAACCTAACGCGTAGAACACTCGTTATAATGATTGGCTTTTAAAACTGACGATTTTGAACTCGTTTAAACTAAAACTTATAGGAAACAAGTTATGGATAATTTTTATTCAAACTAAAAAGAAAAATTGTATAGCGTTCGAATTTCGAACACGAAATCATTTTTCATTAGTCCCTTAGCTATTTCCATGCAATTACGTTTTAAGTTTTTTTTCTTTTATTAAAACATTTATTGGAATGCCTTGGGTGTAAGACCGACTCGTTTTTTATGCGTGTATCCTCTGCATAATTCGATGCTTTATAATATTTATAAGATTGTTATTTTATTGACGAAACCCTGTTTTTATATTATTATTATTATTCTTTATTAAAAGAAACCTTCATTAACATAAGAATTATTGACATTAAGTCCATAAATCATGACCGCGTGGGATGGTGGCAAGAACCACACAACATCACAACAGCAACAACAGTATCCAGTATTGTTGTATTCCGGTTTGAAAGGTGAGTGAGCCAGCGTAACTACAGGCACAGGACATAACATTTTAGTTAGTGGCGTATTGGCGAAGTAAGGGATGGTTAATATTTCTTATAGCGCCATTGTCTATGGGTGGTGATGACCACTTAAAATCAGGTGGCCCTTTTGCCGGTCCGCCAAACTATTACATAAAAAAGGACCCGTCATCGTTCCCAGGGAACCAATATCAGTCCATCGGGTCTCTTACCAACATCACGGCTAATACCATGGGGCTCACTAAGTTCAGGAACGTGTTTATGGTAATCATCAATTTCGGTTTTTCATATCTACGGCGAGCTTACAAATATTTTCTTTAGAATCGTTAGTTCCATTTATATTTATAATAAATAAGCTAATAAAATGATGATTGTTGATGATTCCGTAAATAAAAAACAGTAGCTTAAAATAAAAAAATTCAAGAAACATATTATTAAATTCATTCCATATATAGAATATGTTAAGTGTTCTTTCAAGTTGATGCAAGACTGCTTAGTATTCGCGTGGCAGGCGCTGGGTTCCGGTAAAATCTTGGCTTTGTTGACAAACCCGTATTACAAATAAGCCATCGATATAACAATCTTATAGAAGCCTCAAATAACTAACATTTAAGGTTATGATTCTTGAAAATTTACAATAAAAATAAAATTTAAGTTTATTTTTGAAACATAAATAAAAACAAGAGTATGTTTTCTAGATTATATGATAACCTCATGTCATGTCGGACACGACGCGTCGTGGAAGTGGAGGATGGATTTGACATCCAGGAAAGCTGTACGTGTCTATCTGTAAATCGGTTGCCAAATGTATATCCAGCATATAATGAGCCTTAGCCTAATCCGTGACGGTAAGGCTAAGGTAGCATGCGGAACGGTAAATATGTCTTATGTACATTACCATTATCTATGGGTGGTGGTGACCACTAACCATCAGATGGTCCATTGGTCATTTGCCAGTTCTACATATGTTATAAATATCATTACCATCATTCGCAAAATCTTATTTGAGATGAGAACAACATTTAAAGAGAAATAAAGAAGAATATTTTATATATAGTGACGGGGAACCGCTGGGTTTTTAGTTAGCATTTCGGTGTACAAGGACGTGCTAGGCGTCATGGAACCGGCGAGGTCCACATACGATACCTCCCCTCCCTCCGCACACACTTTATGTGTGTTGTTTATTTCATTTTTAATACAATATACGATATTGTTAAATGTGTATCAAAATAATACACTTGTGTCAAGTAGCGACATCTAGTATGATTTATGTAAAACTATGATTTGTGGTCCAATGGACAAAAACAGAAATAAATTATTAGTCTATGCCGAGCACTTGTAATTTTAATAGATATATATTTATGTGAACTTGAATTTATTTGATTCCTAATTTTATCAACAATAAATTTTATCAAAAAAAATAAATTTTGACTTTATATTTAACTACGGTCGACAAGGAGAATGAATGCAAGGGGAATGCGAAATTTACATATCGTCCAAATATAAAACTCCTTTTTCCTCCATACTACCCCATGGGATAAAATAAATGGTGTCATAAATTGCGCGACGTCGCGATAAAAAAATACAAACATTATAAAAGTAATAGTTCTCAGGCTAAACTACAACACTAAACAGGGAAAAATTGTGTACAACCATAATATTTACAACAGTGTAAAAATATTAAATGCTATCCTGTCATATATGGAAGTCTTTATATTCCGTCTAGTAAGCCGTTCTGAATTTACACGGATATTTCATGTGTTTATATGTAATTTTTTGGAACATGGAAATGTATGTGTAGGTAGAATAGCAATTTTTTTTTTACTTTATACATTTTTTTTTTTAATTTGATATATAAAAAAATAGTGTAATCACGAATAAACTTAAATTGAAGATTATAAGAAATGTTTATCTTGTTAACTGAAAAGATATCGTTAACAAACAATTTTACTGTGGCATAAATATTTTACTTGTTAAAAGCCTTCCTATCGAGTTTTGTATACCAATTTGCGTCGTTAGTCTTGTAAAATGCTCTCAGAACTCTCACAACAGAAAATAATATTATAAATTTCATCTATGTAGCCTTTGTCTAACTTAGCTACGACTACACCTGGATATAATATAGTATATTATTTACCATAACAAGTCTTACGTAACGCTAATTAGATTATTTTTAATGTAGTATCACTGGTAATATCAGGGTTTGTTACAAAGTAGGAATACATGTACCGAGGGGTCACGATCAATGGGTTCCGTATGTTTAATTTATTTAAATCTAAGTAAATTTTTTTTTTCTATCTATAGGCGATATTTACTTACAAAATGAATAATGAAAAGAACATTTTTTTTTGTGTAACGATTATATTTATCGACTGGATAACTACGGGCAGTCCCCAGATAAGCTCCCACCCGCTTTGATGTTTTCTGTCATCTTCAACAATCGTTGTCATATTTTATATTATTTAAGCAAAACCTTGCTAAATTAAACACTCAAACCTTCCTCGTAAATCACTCCGTCCCTTAGTGAAAATCGTATTAAAATAAGTTCGATAGTTTCAGAGTTAATTGTATTAATTGATACAGATAGACGCGGGGTGACTTTATTTTATAATAATTGATATTATATGATTGTCAAGACAAAGTATACTAACTGACTAAGATATGAAAATATTCATAGAACAGTCAAATATACAAAATTTACAGTATAATCGATTAAACTATTTATTAATCGTATGTTTACATCGCGGTGTAACTTAATTCTTGCTAGCTAATTACTACCGTGTACACCAAGCGCTTGATAACAATCGACCAACAATAGAATAATTCCGGTTGATATTCGACTATAATCAAGTAAATGCAACGATTAGGTTATTTTCAGTAACAATCGCTTTTTTCTAGCTTAGAAATATATGCTAATAATAATCAGTTGTCAGATAAATGACGACGTTTACTGAAACGTATTTATATTTTATTTTATTTAAAGTAGCTTGGGATACTACTCACCTTTTCTGTCTACCTGATAGTGGTCACCACCACTGGCACTAAATATTAACCATTCCTTTACGTACCACATATCTTGGGAATTAAGATGTTATATCCCTTATGCTTATAGTTATATGATCAAATCACCCTTCAAACGATAACACAACAGTATTAAGTAAGTTTAGCAATATTACACAAAGCCCTACTAGTGTCCTAGTGGGAGTGCCACGCCTTCGGGTTGCAGCCGAATGGGCCGGCACGCCCGGGAAAGTACCAATAAAAAGTAAAAATTGCCGAAAAGTAGGAGCTAAACTGGCGCATAATCCCGGAGACCCAAATCCCCTTTAAAATATCATAGTGGTGCAGAATTTGTATTAATTACCACAGAATGGTACTATTTCGGTGGAGAATCCCTCTCTAGGCATCTATGCTCAGGACGTACATATTATATTATAAGGCAACTCCTTCCACACGCGTTGTTGACTTCTGCAATATAAGGGGGCTGAACTTCAACTTAAACTCTGTTCACTTTCACCTTGAGAGAGCGAAGTCAAGCTGCACAGAGCCGGTGAGTCATTGGGCTATACCGCGAAGGAGAAAGCCGAACTTAACGGTGGATGCTCTGACTTAAAATTCGTCAACTTTGGTGTTTCACAAGGCTGTGTACCTACTCGGTTTCTTCTGCGTATTAATGACTTGTTGCAAATCAGCAACATTCACTGATATGCAGACGACAGTACCCTAGACAACTTATACACCGGCCGTGGGATAACGTCGACGAAAACTGGAACAAAATTGTGTCTGAAATCAAATCTATGTCAAAGAAAGTCTCAGGTTGAAACCAACCTCAAAAAGACACAAGTTTGCACGTTAACGGCTAAAAAAACACCATTTATCGTATCACCACGATTTGAGAATATTCCCATTGCTGCCACAGCTACTATCGGATTACTTGGCGTAGATGTCACGAACCTCGTTCAGTTCCGCGGTCAATTGGAAGGTAAAGCCAAAATGGCTTCAAAAGAGTTTGGTGTGCTCACACGCAATTCGGCCTCTTATGGAGTACTATCATCTTTAGGCGGGTGCACTCTGGTACCAGCTTCTCCCATTTGACCGTATTTAACGCAGAGTTGCTCGAATTATCGACAATCAAACCCCGGATCAAGACGAACGGGCTTGATCGGGAAGACACCACGCTTGTACTAAGAATTTTTCGATAGAATAACTCAATCATTTTTATCGGACCGACCTGGAGTTTGAACTCAAGGCCTCAGGATCTGCGGCCAATAGACCAACGAGTCAGTCACTCCTAATTAAGAAACTAATAGAAAGTAATATTTAAATAACGACTATTTGTCTCATATCATATCAATCAATACAGACCTTTTAAAGTATTATTTTTCTAATAAATTTAACGACGCATAACTTATACCTTATTAACTAAGATTTTTAAATGATATGAACATATTTAATAGTATAATTGAAATGTTTCAACCGTACATCGATAACTGAGTTAATTAAATTTGTCGATTTCATTGTTTTATAAACCTAAGATGGTAATTATAATTTTCCATTTACGAATTACAATTAACAGAGAATGGTTTTAATAGCAAACATATCTTGTATAATGTAATCAGTATTCGTCCTATGATAACACATCGTATGAATACGTTCAGACAAATAAGTGCTTAATATACATAGCAATACAGTTTGTTTTCCCATGAAATTTGTTTACTATTATATAGTTATGTATTCAACATAACTATATGTATTCAACATAACTATATAATAGTGTAGATTAAAACTGAATATGTTCAGAATTCAAATTTATATGTATTTGTGTCAAATTAACAAAGATATTGACTTGATAGAACAACCAAATACTAAAGAATCTCATATAGAAATTTATAATTTTATTTGATATATAATTTGAAAAACTAAACCTTAAATATTTTTAATAAGACCAAGATTTACTTAATACATATCATAATATTTAAAAAGATGAAGCGTATGAAGAAGTGATTATTGCAAAGTTTTAGACTTTTAAAGACCTAGGAGCCGGTAAGTGACTCACCTTTTTAATTCTCTATATATTAAACAAACAATAATATTCGTTTAACGTCTAATCACTTCACTAAAAAGAAAATGATCTGTATAACTCTATAGATCACTGCATTAATATGAAAATGCTATAATTATCAATATAATCACAGTGTTGATTATAAAACTAGCGAATAAAAGAGGACGAAAAACTTAACCTTGCGGTACTCCTTCAAATTTTGATCAACTTATATCAATTGTTCTCCATAACCTGATCCTGATACAAGCTGATTTATGAATGGTTTCAGCTGAGAATAACTGCGGTATCTTATATAGAAACAAACTATTGAAAGGTTGTAGGTCTTTGCGGAGTCTGAAACTTGGTGTTATAAGTTTACCTTTGAAATGTATATTAGTATTATAATAATATAACCTTTACAGTCGTCTATCCGTCACAAACAAGTGGATAATCGCCTGTAAATAGCCAATTTTTCAAGTGTACCAAAGTAGTTAACTAGTAACAGGGAATAGTTAAAAATGCTCAAAAAAGTAACGTAACCGATTTAAAAACTGTGCTACGTTTACGTTTACATGTTATATTTTCGTTTCGAAACGTTAAACGAATCAACCGTGTAAATAACATTTAGGTTTGTGTACGTTGTAATAAAATACTATATTTTCAAAAACTATAGTTATAAAAATAACACTCTTTCGCTATTGCGTTTTTTTTTTATTGCAAAGAATAAAAACCTTTTACGGAAATTTCATCAAATATAAAAACACGTATCCATATAATATGCACAATTCCTAACCGATTTTCTTGTTTTTTGAGTTACTAGTTGTCGCGCGCGGCTTCGCTCGCATTTTAGGGGTTGATCGTCATGTGTTTAGTATATCCCTATATTTTTTTTCCATCAAATTCGATTCAGAGGTTTGGCCGTAAAAGAGCAACAGATAGACAAACAGACATTTAGAGAGACTTTCGCATCAATAATATTGGTATAGATTTTACTTTTATCATATTTTAACGAAAGAGAACTAAAATAAACACAGCGCCGCAAATTATTATTACGTCATAATTACGAACACAGACAGACACGGAGTTACACAAACATTTGCGTTCATAACATTAACGAAAACGATTACATGACCGAATAAGTAGCTTTCATTTATATTTTGTTAATGAAGCAATTTGATTAGTTTTCTTAATCTAAAAAGGTTTACATTAAAATAAAACAAGTTAATAATCTGGTAACACCGCCATACAGATAAAATAACGATAAAATAAATACAAATAAAAACAAAGTTACAGTTGTTGTTTCATGATATTTTTTATGTCAATACTACGTCATCTGTAATCTCATTGGCTTATACATTACAGACGAAACAAATCACAAATATAACTTTTTTTGTCGGTTGATTATCTAATGGATGTGAATTTCCTTTACCGTTCTACCAATTAGTGAAATACCGTTCATTGCATTTGAAATATTCAACATCAATCGTTCGTGGCTAAGACAGGTAATTGAAAGGATACGTACTAAAATCAATAGCCTGTTAAGCGTAAACTACGTCAACTTCAATTAAAAACTGTCGTTGTAGTAGTTATTTTTGTATGATCTTTTAAATTCTTCCATTTCTTTAGATGGGGGGGGTTACGTTTGAAACTTGTGTTTGTATCTGTTTGGTGTACTAATACGTATTGGTAAGTACGTTTACGCCAATTTTTTGTCATAAACATGCAACACGACGTGATATATTAACAGAAATAACAATAAAATAAGTAAATACTTTAAATTTAGTCTGCAAACTTCACTTAAGAGCCACCACTCTAACCACTTCGCTATCTCGACTCTCGGATCTGGTAATATATATTACTTTCTATTATTTACCACGACCCTTTGACTTATTTATTAGATTATTTATTTATTTATTTTAGGATCGTTGGTTGCTCCAATGGTTGTACATAAACTCTGACACGAATACATTTTTGTATTTTATATATTTACTTTAGGAGAAAACAACATGCACAAGTAATAACACATGTTTATTGATTAGAATGAATTTGCTTTGACTATATATAATGTATAATACTATAGACAATGAAATAAATAAATAACTTTTGAGAATAATTAAATGACAAGACATAATATTATTACTAAAAATCCAGTGTGAATTAAAAAAAAAAACATTAAAAATGGGACGTAACGCTTTATCCTTGCGTAGCGATTTCTGCCAGTTCTCTTTTCTGTGAGACGCGTAAAACAACTTCGTTCCAAAAATAAAGTAATTATAAGAGCCAACGAAGACAATAATTATGAAACAATGTATTACAAATAAAAAACAAACTAAATAATAAAAAAACAAAAGGTCGATATTTTGTATGATATAACTATAATGACGTTTTAGAATAATTAAATGACAATAATATTTTTTTATTAAAATGTTTTTAAAGTTTTACTTAAAACGTTAAAATGTTTATCATAGAAAGAGACAGAGAGAAAGAGAAAGAGAGTAGCTAACGTGACGATTTCTAGAATGTAACTTTACTATAAGTCACGTAAAAGAACTTCGTTCCAATAAAAAATTAAACTAACTTAATGATTTAAAACATGTATAAGCGCACTTCGACAAAAATCCGACTTATATGCCGTGACGACAAACGGTATGTCGCTTTCTTATTCCTATGCCACTCCGCCATTGGCATTACTAGGGCTTTGTACAAGTTCGTTTGCCAAACATACCCCTTGCTACCACAGCCAGTATCGGAATACTCGGCGTTGACGTTTCGACCCTAAATCAGTTCCACGGTCAATTGGAAGTAAAGCCAAATTGACATCTTCTTATGCTCGGCAATGCAAGACGATACTTCGTGTTAGCCCATAGCTTCTGTGGTTAGAAGGCGTAAATTTGGCATTACATGGAGTACTGCTCTCAGCTCTGAGCGGGAGCTCCCCAGTACCAGTTCTTCCATTTGACCGTATTCAACGCATCCTTCGCCTCTTTGTAGAAATGTTGGATAATTCTACATCTTCCATTATATTTATCATCCGGAATTTTCCTGAGCATTGTTTGAATTGATCCCGGCTGCTGAATTTAGCTTCAGACATCGCTTCAGAATTCAAAGATTCATCCGCACCACCCAAACGTCCGAAAATCCAGTACAGCGCGATTTTTAAGGCATTTTCTGAGTCGCACCACACTGTGGAGCCAGCTTTTGCCGGTGGTTTTTCCAAATAAATAACATTGGAAACTTTTAAGAAAAGAGCCTCCACACTTCTTAATGGCAATGTTCCTGCAAGCCCTCCGGTGTTGCATTGTCCATGAGCGGTGACAGTCACCTTCCTTCAGATGAGACTGCTGCTTGTTTGACACTTATACCATAAAAAAACAGCATTATCTTGTATCGTTGCGTTCATGTTTGAAGCCAGTGTAACTACAGGCACAAGGGACATAACATCTTACCTCCCTAGATTGGTGGCGCATTGGTGATGTAAGGAACAATTTATTGTTACGGTGCCAATTTTTATGAGCGGTGGTAACCACTTACCATCAGATGATCCAGTAGTAAAACTCATCCAGGTTAGTAAATCGAATCATTTCTTACCTACTATTTCTAGTAATTTTGTTGCGCAAAAAGCTATAATAATTTTTAAAATTGTTTGTTACGATTGTCAACAATGCCTTGAGGTGACGTCATCGTATGTACATATAAAAAAAATACACGCTCAGTTTTCATACTACCTACTGAAGATGCATGAATGATGATGAAGTGTCTAGCCTACTATAAATCTGCATTAAACCACAAGAAAGTACTCTTAAACACAAGTAAAACTGCGCGCGACAACTAGTTTATAATATAAATAGGATTAAAAGCAAAATTACTTATTTTTTTGTTGTAATATTGCACACCTTAAAGTTGCGTGGTAGTGGATCATAATCGCGATTCACTCAGCTTTTATTATAAGTTTAAACACATTTAGATAGCACCTGTAGGATATACATATACTAATGGCATAAGGACATTAAATGAACAATTATGACATAGTAAAAAAAAACTTATTATAATTAGACTAATAATAACAAAAATAAACAAAAAAACATCGAGGATTCCAGTGTATTTTTATGTATCTATTCATCGATTTTATTTTTATTAGTTTCGTCATGAGTATATCATGTTCAAATTGAGTTCTTTTTCGATTTAAATCTGAAATCTTTTTACTTTTGAATCTTGTTTTCGAACAATTTACAAATCAAAACTATTCCCTCAGTTCATATTGAACGTGCTTCCAATTTAATTCCCGATCTAACTTGTTGACATTTTTGAAAGTTCTGGAAAAAATAATTCATCCCGAAATAAAACAAAACATTTTTAGAGTAAGTTGACTGTACAGTTCTTTTAGTTTTTATAGGACTCACTATTCAACGTAAATTTAACTAACCAAAAACTTACGTATTGTGTCTACGGTTTTATAATGTATTCATATACAAAATTGTTGTGTATTTGAGTATATGTATGCGAGTCTAACTAACATACACCATAGTAACATATTATAAGGATCAATTATATTGAAATTTTATCTCGAAGGCGATTATAATAAGCATATGATCATTTTATTATTTCTTAATTAAACATATAGAAGTTAATTGCCCTTGCGAAGTGAACGACCAACGGCAGGCCTAGAAAACGTACATCGATTGACAAATTCGTTTGTAAACCATGATCTAAGTATTTTTCTTGTGACCAAATTTATAGATGACAGAAATCGACCGAAATGTAACGAACTTATATAATTAAAATCACAAGTGACTATAGATTGCAAATAATTATTTTTAGCAAAAAATTAATAATAATTTTATTTAAAGCTTAACCTATGCCTTACAGTTCAAACGATTTTACAAGAACGAGGGGGTAAAGTGGGGTTTGAGATATAGAAAATATTCTAAGAAACCGCTTACGGTGTGAATAATGAGAGAATATATTTTAATATTAAAGGACGAAACCGAATAAGACGTAACCGTTTTGACGATTAAGTCTATAAAAGAAAATCTCTAACATGCAAATACATCTTATCATTTACTTGCAAATAAATCAATATAAAGGTTGATCCACACAAGTATGAATCTTCGGTGCTGTTATTTAAACTTGCTTCTTCGAAACGTACAGACATTCATTTCATTGGAATGGAAATAGTAGTGATTCTGTTCCATTCTACGTATTCAGGAAATCGAATGCTACTTGGGCAGGGCTTTGTGCAAGCCAAAGTACCACCCACTCATCAGATATTCTATTGCTGTTCCAGTTTGAAGGGCGAGGGGGCCAATGTGACTATAGGCACAATATAATAGAACGGATCTATGTTTGTAATTCATATTTTATACTCATATAATAAAAACGTCGCGGAAAACATGATCAAAAATCATTAAATGAACCCAAACCTACTGATTAACTTCAAACAATTCGATTCAGCAGTTTCAAAAAAACCTAGACGAATCCAAATTGATTCTTTGTTAAGTGGATTTGAGTTGAGTCAATGTCTCTTTACTAAAAATAGACAAATGTACAAATGTGCTAAAAAAATACCTCTAAAGTCGTCAAATAAACAATTATTCATTTTTAATTTTCTAGTTGGATTACATTATAAAGACTTATTATAATAAGTCTCGCTGTGCATAACGTGCATGAAACGGTAAATGCTTCTCGTTAAATATTTTCTTAATATTTCGGATGTAAGAAGTTCTCAACAAGAAAGAGGTCAAAGACATTCTGCATCTTGCATTCTTTGGGATATTGCCGCGACTGAGGAATTTTAAGCAGCACATTTTACTCTAAAAGGTTAAAAAATAATGTTATATTTGTCGTAATTTTTATACCTACATATAATTTAGTTATAAATGAATACAGAAAAATTATATATATAAATATCGCCTGTCTCCGTTAAATCGATAATTTAAATTAATAAATTGACAAATATAATGTAAACGTAAATTAACAAATATAATCTAATTTAATTCTTTTTAGCTGTCTATTTTCTTAAAGTATAAGACTTGACCACGCGTTGATGTCGTGACGTTATTCGTTGAAATGTTCTCAGCTATATATTTATAGATGTAGATTAATCATCTCACACGATAAATCAACATAGAAAAACACGTCTTCGTGACTGCGTAGATCTATAAGCTTACAAGAGTAATTATTTTAATAAAGCTATCGTTTCATTTAAACTAATTTATCTTCGATTACAATTCTTCTTTACATCTCCATATTTTTATATATTTTTGAAATTAAATTTGATATTGAAAAAAAAAAAAATATAATTAGCTGGTTCGTGCCGGTTCGAATCTCGTTAAATGGTAATAATCCGCACGATTGAATCGTAGCCTGATAAACATGAAAAATAGTTTGAGCCAAGATGGCCCAATATTTCAAAGACTTTAACGGATGATTTCGATTTCAAACCCACGAAAACACCACTGATTTTTTTTTGTGCTATTTAATATATATACATAAGCAGTAGACCATTAAATAATTTGCCATCTAAGTATAAAACTTACCTAAGTCAGTATGAATAATGAAGTAACAAAATAAAACGCATTCGGTAAATCTTTTCATAGTTTTCTACAGTTATCAAAAGTTTCATTAATTTCCGTCTAGACGCTGAAGAGTGAAACCGAGCCTTAACTATCCAATAACTATGTGTAACTGACACCAAAATAATTTTAATTTCGTAACGTATAATTTTTTGGTTTGGTACTAACGACCTTTACTTTTGGTAATCAGTTGTTACGTCCCTTACGCCTGAAGTTACAGGTAGTTATTTCCTGTAAAAGAAATAATATAATATTTTCTGTATATCATTAATATATAGTTTGGTATCATAGATTATAATAAACACCGTTATAGAGTACTAGTTCTCATTAAACTATACGATTCCAGCTATCCGGTGGTCGTTCGGCTTCACAATGCATTTCTGAGCAGGCTGTCATGACGACCAAATATAGAGGTAAAACTTTAACATTATTTGTTGTTTGAAATAGGATTATATAAAAACTGGCTTGTATTCTTTATATATTGCTCACTATTCGATTGTAATTGTGTGATTGATGTTTTATATTAGCAAATTTATAGTAATAATCAATTTAATTTTACTCTGGAGCCTTTAAGAGTAGAGTGAATAGGTTTCTTTTGGATGGGCATGTACCACCTTCGTCTTCATCTACACTTTCCGTCAGGTGAGGTGGAAGACAAACGCCTATTCCATTACAATGGGCAGGATAGTTTCGGTACGCATTTGGCAGCGTTAAAATAAGGTATCTCCATTTAACTCGACATCTTCTGGACTATTAGTCAGGCGTATGAAGAATTGACTTAAAATTAACATGATCCAAGGACTAAAGACAAAGGTGTCATTGAGGGCCAATATATTTATTGAAACAAGATTTTAAAAAGGAAAATTTACGATTCATCCTCTCTCTTCATTAAAGTGAATCAGAAAAGGATCGCAATAAGTGGAACTCAATGCGAATCATGAAATATTCATTTTGATGTTCCGGAGGCCGTTTAATTAGCATTTAGAAAAGTTTTCAAATATAAACATACTTTTATAAGTTCAATGATTCAATGCTATGTTAAATGTTTAATATAATATCATTTCAGATTAAAATATATGATAATATCTTAAAGCTCAATGAAAGCCAAGCTTTTTCAATGGATAGATCATACAAATATCTTCCTTATGTACGTTACAAGGTCAAATCCAGGAACAACTGAATTATTCAACCAGTTGATTTCTGTGTACAATTAAACAATAAATAGCTAATAATTAATGAAAAGACCAACGAAAGAAGAGTATACTAATAATATAAAATTGAAGATTTCAGAAAAAAATAATTTTGCGTCAGGTAGCATTTATTCAGTGAAACACACTTCATGTTATAAAATAATCTCCCGGTACGCTTGCCTGACTGTCTGAACGCAATGTGCTCAAAAACTCGACACCAATTTTTTATACGGTTTTCACGATTGAAACTGCTCGCAGCAACTATTATTCTACTGACTGACTGATATACAGCGCACAGGCTAAAGGTTGTTTCAAACAGGATGACATTTTGCTCTGGCAGTCATCAAAACTCATCTCATACAGGGGTTAAATTAGGGGTGAACATTTGTATTTAATTTTTTCATTTATGATGTTAGAAATATTGTAATCGCTATTAAGAGCAAAGACAATCATTTAGTTTTTTAGAAATTCGTAAATAAGGAGGTTGAAATTAGGTATGAAAATTTATACAAAAGCACTTAATTTTTAAAGTTAGATATATATTTTTTTTATGGCATTGGATGGCGGACAAGCACATGGTCCACCTGATAGTAAGTGGTCACACCGCCCATAGACAATGGCACTGTAAGAAATATTAACCATTCCTTACATCGCCAATGAGCCACCAACCTTGGGAACTAAGATGTTATGTCCCTTGTGCCTGTAGTTACACTGACTCACTCACCCTTAAAATCGGAACACAACAGTACTGAGTACTGTTGTTTGGCGGTAGAATGAGTGGGTGGTACCTACCCAGGGCTCGCATAATTCTGTTTACGATTTAAAAAAAATAGCGTTTTTGAAAATTAATCCCCTAAGAATATTAGGGCTAAATTCTAAATTTGGAAATTGTTCAATGGATAACCAAAAACTACTTAAAAAATTCGGTGGGTTTCTGTAAAATGTTTTTGTTAGGATATTCCATTACTTACACAGTAAGTGTTTAATATATATGATATTATAAAAAAAAAACATAAAATCGGATTAAAAATAGTCACAGGAACAGGGATTTAATTTTGTATACATTTCTGTAGTTACGCATACTTAATTTAAAAACTCTTAAAGTTAGAGTCGTCCAACTGTCTGTTAACATTTTCAGTAACAACACTACAATTATTTTTCATTTAAAGACCTTTTTTTTCTTAGAGCAAGATTTATTTACAGACCAATATTGTTATAGTTTCATATCGAACTTCTTACAGAATAACAATATTCTAATATTTAAAAATGATTTGCAGTGATAAGTTATTTAGATGCGTTATTAATTGTTATAAACGTTATTGTAGTCAATATGTTAAATGTGCCAAATAGTTATAACTATCACAACTAGTACAAGATAGCTTGATATTTTTGACAGATGTAAATTTTTCTGATCGACATAACTTTGCAATGACGAACATATTATTTTCTTAATTTAATGATTTTAAAAATTGTAAAAATATTTTAAAAAAATACACAACACAGCAGTCCCTAAATATTCAAGTGTTATCCGAATATTTCAAGACTTTTTATTGCTTCAAAGTAAAATTTAAATAGAAACACTGAAAATAATAGACGCATGTACAATGTTATATCGGTCGGACGGTAGGGTTACGAATGACAGGCAGTAACTGTTAGAAATATCGATCCCAAAAAATCGTTATTAAGTTATTGTTACGAACGGAGGGTCCTTTTGGTTGGGGTATCTTTAGCTGGTATAACTCTTTTTAGAAAAATATGGTATAAAAAAAAATTAATTCTAATTTGAATTACGCATTCCATCGTTCCATCGACTGTTATATATATTATATTTTCTGTTTCCCATCACTAGCCCGTCTGTCAAAAAGATCAAGCTAACTTAAATTGATGAAATTTTACGACCTTATTCTGCGATAAGTTTGGACTTTAGAATAGTTCTACTGAAGCCACGTGACATAATTATGAGAATCTTTTTTTTTACAATTTATGCTATCCATTTTTTTTATATTTGAAAACAATAAATAAAAATTGTATGTACTCATCGCACAAACTTTGATTTCTTTTTTGAATATAGAAAAAAATATATTATTAATTTTTAATGATATAAATTCGAATTGTACCTTTCCAAGTCAATATGTTTTAAATAATCTCTTAAATAATATTTAAAATTATTAAAGAATATACGAAAACACAGATGAGCTAGCGGCACAGAATACTAGATATTGTATACCTTAAGGGATCAATTATATAACGACACGGTTTGACGTACGTACACCACCGCTACTCCAATGCTGGTTGTTTAAAACACCTGTCGCAAAGTATAATTCGTAACATGCAGATTTCCTCACGCTGTTTTCCACGAAATTAATAACTCACAACGCAGTTAAAATTGGACTGCGTTGTGAGTACAATCCCTGTGTTTCAATCCACAACCTTTCGCTAAAGTTTAAGTTTTTTAACCACTGAGCTATCTTAGTAAGAGTATTTTATTTAAATTCTAAACCAAAAATAAAACAATTATTTACATGCAAATGTAAAAATATTAGCCATTCGTATCCCTCTTCATGTTAAACAATTTACCAGACAATAAACAGAATTTTCACCTGGAGAGAGCGTTCAAAAATTATAAACGAAATCCACACCCTAAAGCCGCCGGGGCGCGTTTAAAAACACCACCGACCTTATTTCAGCATTAATTAACGAAACGGGCCCAATTCTGGCCGCCTCTCAGTCTAATTGAAATAAATGCGGAATTTTAATCTGAGAATGGATGTTCGTATGCTTTGAACCCTTTACTCCTCTGCAAAGACGTCTTAATTCCAGACTTCTTAAGTAGATTACACGCGCACAATGAACGCTTTGACATCGCCTACATAGAAATTCTTTAAATATTTTGATGAAATGCGAAAAATTACTATAAATTATTATTTTATACAAGCTGCTGTGCGTCCGCTTCTTTCAACTTATAAATAATTTTATTTAAATAATTATTACTTCACTCACTGGTGTTATTGTTCAGTGCTGTGTTTTGGCTTGAATGATGAGTATACCAGGGACATAACATCCTAAGCCACCTCGTTAGTCTAGTGGCTTGATACAAAGCCACAGGTCCCGAGATTCGGGGTTCCAAGTCGGGCCGATAAAAAGTTATTTTCTCGAAAATTCTCAGTAACAGCCCGAAGTCTGGTAGTGTGTACTCCCGTGCCTTCGAAAGTACATAAAGCCGTTGGTCCTGCGCCTTAACTCTCCGATCACACACTTGTGTACTATAAATTGTCCTGTGTGGTTATTTAAAATCAAAAAACTGACTCGGGAAGCCCGTCAGATGTGAAACGTCTCAACAAGGGAGTACCGATAGAAGGATTAAGAAAGCGTTATGCCGTTTTCCGTCACGACACACGATTCGGTCTTACCTCGAATAAATGTTTCACATAAGAAATTGATGACATCCTAAATACGAATTTACGAGTCGTCGATTCCATGCACAAAAGTTCTCTTCAATTATCCATAATGGGCTACGATTTACGCACGACTGATACAAATATCAGCTAGTCTAGTAATCTTGTGTGAACTATGGTGATCGTTAAACTGATCCGACCATTGACCTGTCTTTGTCACTAATGTACTGTAAACGGGAAAGCGACGTGCGACGTCAGAAGTATTGGTTCTTTGAATAGCTCTAAATGTCTGGATAGAAACCCTTTTTTTTTTTTGGTCGAGTTCAATGTAATTAATTCATTTATTTAATAGACATATATATGTTATTTCGAGTAATCAAATTATTGTTTGTTATTGATTCACGTTAATTACACAAATCAGAATCAAAATTTACGTGTACAGTCGAACAGACATGTCCGTAAATATAATTCTTGCCCGTTCCAACGACTGTGACCAAGGACGAATTCACTATGATATTGCTTTCGGTAGTTGACATGGATTCTTTTACATAATATTATTTCACTTATTTTGTCCAGAGGATCAGGATTAAGATTAAAACTGGGAAATTATTCTGCCATTCATGCAAACATTCCACGCGGTCAAAATTTGTAAAGTAAAGAAAGATGTCGTATGGTTTGGTTTAAACGGTGACTTTATTTTTTCATTGATCTGCATCCAAAGGTGAAAGTCGAACAGGAAACCTTTATCCAATAACCTTTTTTTTTTTATATGGGGCAAACGAGCAGGAGGCTCATCTGATGGAAAGTGATTACCACCGACCATGGACGTCTGCAACACCAGGGGGGTTGCAGGTGCGTTGCCGGCCTTTAAGGAATAAGTACTTACGCTCTTTTCTTGAAGGTTCCCAAGTCGTATCGGTTCGGAAAAAAATAAATAATATAACTACTACAGAAAAATATCCCTTAGAAATAAGTTCCACTGATGTTTTTATATTTTATTCAACTAATAGCTTACAATTTTGAATAAAATATTAAATGGCTTACCCCGAGGCTTATTCATTTTAATAAATTTTAGCCTTCAATATATTATATATATAGAGATTTTATTTGCAATATCAGGATTATTCATGATAAGTGGGCGTATATTAAAACAATTTTATACTTGAACGATCCACAAATTCAGTAAGTTTTCAATTAAACAAATCAATTACACAGGTAAAATAACAATAATCATCAATATCGATTCGTTAATAAATCATACAAACAAACACACATAAAACACTGAATCTATTACAAAAGAATAAAGATAATGTCGGAAATTAGCGATTCGTCGCATACCGTCGATTCAAGATGGCTGCCTCGCTACCATCGACGCGACGCTTCACTAGAGAGCCGTTCAATTCCCATTGACACTCTTTTCCAACCAGTATGAATAAACAAGATGGGCCGTCATAAACATTTAGTTGATGTTGTCAATAAAATGTCCTCTTGACCACTTTCTCAAGGGATATTAGTCATTGGTGGGCAAGGTGGTGCGTGCATTACGGCCCTAAAGGTGAAAGGGCAACCTAAAACAGTGCCTTACATATTAAACTAGATTACATATAGGCATACTTTGACAGACATATCTTGACATTTATTGTTAAATAAATCGTTTGATAAAGTATAAGCTCGTGCTAATAAAATATCTCTGTGTGCGTGACACGACATAAGATTAAAAATAGCAAAATAAAAACAAATAAGATTACATAATTACCTTTACTTTAAAGTTAGTGATCACTTTTGGTGATCGTAAATAAAAGGATCTTGCGGGCTGGCATGGCGAGAGCTAGTGCAGTTCCTACCGACGTCTTTGCGTTTGGACTCCACTATCAGGAGTAGTGCAATCAAATGGAGACCTGGAAAATATAAAAAAAAATACAGCAGCCTCATTGATAACATCTAAGGGAGTGGTCACATATTCGAAAAAACTATTTTGTTGTTAAAATATCTCATGACTGAGTTGTACCTACATCGACAGGCACATACAAAATTGGCATCAAAGCATATTATAACTCCAATTATTTTCATGAAAACCTAGCAAGTAAAGCGAGGAACACGTCCTTATCCATATTATTAATCACACCTTCAGGGAGCGTGAGGGTCTATTGGTCAAGCGTGTACTAAAATTCCTGTCGAATAAATGTCTACTGTAAGTGGATTTGATTGTAGCTTTCCATTATAATTACGTCAAGGTATTTTTTTATTTGAATTCATTCCAGTTTTGGTATTTTAATTTACATGTAATCATGAGTATATTACTTATGTAGAAATAATTACAACACTAATTATGGTTGTCTGGAATGTGGGCAAGAATGCTAACAGCATGTTTTAATGCAAGTGTAATTACTACACATACATACGTACGTTTCAAGTGTGTTATATTTGGACAAACTAAAACCATTTACTTTCATGTTTAATAAACAAATGTATAAATTACCTCGTGAACATATTTCACTTGTCGAAATTTTTTTGTCGTCTAGCCGTTGTAATTATCATTTTGGTCTCATTTATAAATAAAATTTAATAAATAATTTATGCGTATCATAATTCATTAATTTATTTTACAAATAATTTAAAACCTTTTTTAATCATTTTATTATGTTACCTTGTTGTGATCATAAAAAATGTTTGAAGGCTCGATAGAATGTAACTCTTTCTCGCCTATTTTCGATCAACCTTTTCGTATCGTATAACGGTGTAATCGTTAGGGCGATGAAGAGATAGCTCGGGGATCACAATTCGAAACAATAGCCTCTTAAACGGACGGATCATTTATCTTCGTATTTTATTTCCGTCACTTCAAAATCTTTGATGTAGGCGGGATTGCCTAGCGTACAATAAAGGAAAAAAAGAAAAAAATAATAATAGAAAGACACATCAGGCGATTGATACAATTATTATACATAGGATGAATATGGGATGATATAGAACATAAAGGATGAATTTTCCAACTAGACGTGGGTGGCCAAATCGAAAACTATGAGGAATATCAGAAAATACTCAAAGGACTCTAGGGACCGATTTTGATAAAAATTAAAACTTTATATCGGAGGAAATTTAGTCCATGTAGGTATGTATATACATGGACGCATTATAGCCAACAATTGCATGCATGGAGTAACATAATGAAATATGCTTGAACCTTAGCCCAGTAATGAGACACATACTTAGATTTATTTGCTTATACTTATTGAGTATTTGATGTATGTAAGGTTTAATCCGCAGTATATCTACATTCTACATATTTACTTTATAAGATTTATTATTATGTCGAAATCTCTGTTTTTATTTTATATATGTCATTTTATATAATATTTTATTGATTTTTAATTAAATTAATACGTAATATGGTTAGTGCGAGATGGCCCAGTGGTTAGAACGCATGCATCTTAACCGATGATTTTGAGTTCGAACCCAGGCAGGCACCACTGAATTTTCATGTGCTTAATTTGTGTTTATAATTTATCTCGTGCTCGGCGGTGAAGGAAACATCATGAGGAAACCCGTATGTGTCTAATTTCAACGAAATTCTGCCACATGTGTATTCCACCAAATAACTGAATATTCTTTTTTTGGCCGTGCATTGGCTGACTACGATATGAATCATTTTAGTTTGATTTTGATATGAGTCTTTAATTCTCATCAGCTAAGTGGCTTTTCCTTTTTCAATTGTTGCAGCGCGATCAACTCTATCATACATTTCAAATTTATGAAAAGTTTGTTGATATATTTTTATATACAGGATGTATATGCGAAAGTTTGTTATTCAATCACAATCTAAGGACTAAACGGATTCTTATAAAAATAGTACATAATATTTCTATTACATCCAATTATTATCAGTTTTGTAAAACAAATACTTTAGTTTTATTTATTTACAATAATAATATTTTTATATATTTTTATTTACGTGTATTTGATTTTATTTTGAAACTTGACAGTACGAGATATTTATAATTAAATTTTATACTTCGAAACCATAAAAATTATGTTTAAAAGCAAAGTTTATCTGTGAGTTTCAGGACTTAGTAACTGTCAAAAGTGATCGATATTAATTACGAAATTACATTTAAACTACAGTAATGTAAAAAAAGTAGAAATTGCAATTGTCCAGATTAATAAGATGCCCAAAATAATTCATAACTAAATTATAAAATCTCTTTTATAATATTCTAAGCTATTAAATGGCTCAGTCCCCTCTTTCAGCAGAAAGAAATTTTCATCTAGCAGATCTCCATCGACCACCAAGGAAGTGCGTGCATCTACCGACTCCTTTTCCCTCTAATAGGCTCTGTTCTGAAAAGTGAAAGCGTCAATCCAAAAAGGAGAACTGTACAATGTCATGGACGTATCACACCGGCGTATAGGTATGGCAATTCTGGCTCTCCCATGTTGGATAGAAGGCGGTCCAAGGCAGCAGTGGTGTTGATGGGCTTCGACCTTTGGAATTGAAAAGGTGCCTGTAGTATCTTCCATCCGAGATCAAGCGCTATTTCCTCTCCTTCTCTTTGTCTCTTCCTTGTATATACTGTTTTATTGAATTTATTTTTTGTTATTGTTTTGTAATCAAATCACACGGGATTTTAATAATAAATTTTTGTTTTGTCATTTCATTACTCTCAAACATCATCATCCTCCTGCCCTTATTGCCCAATTTTATTTGGGGTCGGCGCAGCATGTCTTCTTCTTCCATACTTCTCTGTCGGACGTCATCTCACTAGTAACATTCTTTCTAACCATATCGTCTTTCACACAATCCATCCATCGTTTCTTGGGTCGTCCCCTACTTCTATATCCATCCACATCCATTTTCAAAACCTTTCTCATAAGATGGTCCTCATTCCTCCGCATAACATGCCCATACCAAGACAGCCGATTTCCAGATAGCTTCTCGGTTCATTACTATCAAACATGGTTAATATATATCAAAAGCAAATAGCTTCCTACCGGGTGTCTCTCGAAAGCACTGTTTTTTTTTAAATTCACTTATACTTAAGTAAACGTTCGGATATATACAGACAACTATTTTTATGATGTCGTAATGTCATAAAATTAGAACCAATACTTACTTTATTTTTATGGTTTTTTTATATACTATAACTAAATAAATAAGGGAACACAAACAAATACACTTTCGAATTTATAATATAAGTAAGGAAAGAACATTTGGTTTTACTGAGATGTAAAGTATTGGTGTCAAAGTTTTCCCCAAGTGAACTGAACTGGGCAGTCAAGTAAAGTAACCATTTTGTTCGCCACTCACCCGATAGGGCGATTTATCGTTGAACATTCGCTAAAGTTCTAAATCGGGCTGGGAAAGGAGGTAATCGAGATCGACAGTTCGTTGTAAGAGTTACTTTTACATTACAAATTATCTTGAGCTATGTATACTGTTAGGCGTATTTTATGTCAAAAAGAATTGTTTTGGGTGTTGATAAAAGAAAATTAATAAAATTCGACTTTATGGTACGTATTTATAAGAAAAAACACAATGATCATTTGAAATTTATTGCAAAGAAACGTTACTACACCGATACTACGGATAAATTTAACGGATTTTTTTTAATCCAAACACAATCTGAGATTTCGTTTAAAAGGCATCATTACAATTTTTAAAAAAACTATTTACTGTCTCCACTTTATTATGTACTAGCTGTTGCCCGCGGCTTTGCTCGCGTGCAATTTGGTTTTAAATAATGTAACAAACTAATTGAACATATAACGTTAATATTCTTATATTTTCTCTTTGTAAACCACATATGTGGTTCAACTTTAGTGAGCTAGATCCACCAAATTGGTCGTAAAACTCACTCTCGAATAGATTATTTAGAACTTTCTATGCGAAAAACCAAGATGAAGAAAGAGCCAAGATGGCCCAGTGGTTAGAACGCGTGCATCTTAACCGATGATTTCGGGTTCAAACCCAGTTTGTGTTTATAATTCATCTCGTGCTCTATGATGAAGGAAAACATCGCGAGGAAACCTGCATGTTTCTAATTTCAACGAAATTCTGCCACATGTGTATTCCACCAACCCGCATTAGAGCAGCGTGGTGGAATATGCTCCAATCCTTCTCCTCAAAGGGAGAGGAGGCCTTAGCCCAACAGTGGGAAATTTAAGGAAAGAAGACCGGGGAGAAGGCGTCTTCGTTATGGACACCTTCTCCTCCCGCCATAAGTCTCGCCGGGGCTAGGGGGTCTCTGTACCCCGAGAACCCCCCAGGGATTGGAGGCCCACAGAGTTGGGCCTACCGTCAGGACGTTACAGTAGTATGCACAAGCGATCCCGTGACGTCTCCCAAAAAGACGGAGTGGGTACCGCTGGTTTTTTAGTGGCTATTCCGGCGCCTTCAGCGCCGGCGAGCTCCACATACCCCCCCACAGCATGTGTGGGAAACGCGTTATACGTTTTTCCAGCGTAAAAAAAAGGGGCTACACAGTGAAATATTATACTGTTTCTCATCCACCCATCCAATGACAACTGAAGCCTCGTTAAAGTGCCGTTACTATTAGTCTGGTGCCGTTGCATAATTTTGGAAGTCTTAAATCCCTCAGTAACATTAGTGGCACGCCAATCTTTTTACTTAAAAATGACAGACTTCCATACTAACTTGCAAACCTAATTTCACCCCCTTAGGGTTAGAATATGCAGAAACATTTAAATACATATCTACTTATTTTTAATTAGTATCTCAAAAATAAAGTTTCATGTTTCTAAGTTAAATAATGACGGACTTCCATACAAACGTTCAACCGCTATTTCACCCCCTTAGGGGTAGAATTTCCAAAATTCCTTCCTTAGTGGGTGTCTACTCAATAAAACGATTCTACTCATTAAATTTCAAGGCCCTAACTTTAATAGTTTACGCTCGGCGATGACGAATCAGTCAGTCAGGACTTGTTATTTTATATATATAGATGATGTACGATGTTTCGTATTTGGAATAAATAATGCTTAGAAAAAATTGAATACTCAATATGATGCAAAAAAAGAACAAATCGTAATAGTCTAAGGCTGTAAATATCCTATTATTTTTTAGGAGGTTTAGAACTTTTTTCACTACGATTCTCCAATGTGGATTGGTGGATACACGTATAATATAAATCTTACCACCACGAGTAGCTTTCCTCAAGATTGGGCTTGAAGCTTGTACTTGACCGAATTTAAACCCGCACTATTCACTTAGATTCACGTTTCGTAACCATAGCAACATCAAGGCCTTCCAAACTTCCAATAAAAACAATACAGTCGATATTATCTCAATACCGATCGCATACGAATTCGTAACAAGTGAAATATACGGTTATCACTTGGTTAAACATATCAATTACGTTGTTTATTCATGTAAATACACGAAAATAAGGTTCGTAAGAAAATGTAGGAAAGATAACGTTAGACGGAACAAAATACAATTTCCAATTTCGATTTCGTTTAATTTTATAACTTGTATCTATTTTGACGTTTTGACTTTTCGTTTATTAATACTCGACGAAATTTGAATACGTTAAGTTTATTTTTGTATTGTTTGTACACTCGAACTCAAAATCTATTTCTGGTTGACTCTTGTTAATGCTATTGACGTTTATAAAAATGATATTAAACAAAGTACGACATATTTAGATGTATGTTACTGACCTTGATAGCTTTGCTGGTGGGCGACCGAGTACTGAGAGTCGGTCTAGAACATTCTAAGAGTGTCCCTGCGAGAACGCATTCGGTAAGGACGTTGTTTGATTAGATTGACGGGTTATCACTATCGTCAAGACGTATTAAAATACAAAATGTCAATATAAAGCGTGATTCAGAAAGTTGTTTATTATGCGAATTTTCTTGGGAAAAATTGTTACCTTTGAAATATTTTTAAAAATTGTTACTTCTACTTAATAAAATTTTAAAACGTCAAAGAGGATGAATAATTTGCTCAGGAATGTCTTATAAAACGGAGGTGAGCTCTAATAAAAGAATTACTATTTGAAAGCCTGATTTATTTCTTTTACCGCCAATACGCCACCAACCTTAGGAATTAAGATGCTATGTCAAAAATCGGCCAAATGCGAGTCGAACTTGCGCATGAAGGGTTCTGTATCCATAAAAACGGCAAAAAAGTCGTGTCTGTTGTATGAGATCCCACTTAAATATTTATTTTATTCTGTTTTTTAGTATCAGTTGTTATAACGGCAACATAAATATATCATCATCGTGAGAAAATTTCAGCTGAGAAATTTCAGAAATGAGAGCCGAGTTGGCCCATTGGTTAGAACGCGTGCATCTTAACCGATGATTTCGGGTTCAAACCCAGGCAGGCACCACTGAATTTTCATGTGCTTAATTTGTGTTTATATATAATTCATCTCGTGCTCGGCGGTGAAGGAAAACATCGTGAGGAAACCTGCATGTGTCTAATTTCAACGAAATTCTGCCACATGTACATTCCACCAACCCGCATTGGAGCAGCGTGGTGGAATATACTCCATACCTTCTCCTCAAAGGGAGAGGAGGCATTAACCCAGCAGTGGGAAATTTACAGGCTGTTAATGTATACTGTAATATATGTGAAAATTTCAACTGTTTAACTATCACGATTTATGAGCTACAGCCTGTCGACAGACGGACGGACAGCGGAGTTTTAGTAATTGGGTCTCGTTTCAGCCTATGTGTACGGAACCCTAATTATGACTAAAGTTACACAGTTTAACTTACCCTTCAAACTGGAACAAGACAATATTAAATATTTCTGTTTTGCTGAATAGTATCTGAGTGGGTTTTCTACCCAGACTAGCCCGCATAAAGCCTTACCAACAAGTTAGATCATTACGGTCGTTTTCTAGGCTTTCTAAGTACTTTATTTTGTTGTTAATAACACTTTGCAAATCCTTTCAATGTTTTTTAATGTTAATACCGTTCTTTATCTACACTAATAAGCTAATATAAATTTCTGTAATGAAACTGTACTTAACTAAACTTAGATTATATTTCAGACTAGTTATCGCCAGCGACTTCGCTCGCGATTTATAAGATGTTCCTCAAATGCTAGACATAAAAAATAGCCTGTCCTTTCTTGGAGTACCAATTGCCAAGGAGCAACAGACAGACCGACAGATAGAGTTACGTTTGTATTTACAGAATTATTATACATTATGCAACTGCTCACCGTTATATAAAATTATGCCAATTTAAAATAACAGAAAAGACGCTCAAAGGGGTAAAATAAGTTAAGGGGTGTTTATTAAAATAATTTATATGTGATGAAGCAATGTTTTATCATTGAGTGAAAAAAAAAAAACAAAAACTATCCACCGAACCGCATTGGAGCAGCGTGGTGGAATATACTCCAAACCTTCTTCTCAAAGGGAGAGGAGGCCTTAGCCCAGCAGTGGGAAATTTACAGGCTGTTATTGTTGTATTGTAAAAAAAACAACTATTTATTTCGATCATAAAAATTCACTAAACTTTAACGAATACTCCATTGTTTAATTAAATTAAAACATCGAAGGTCCTAAAATTAACCTACCATTTCAATAACGTTCATTTTTATTGCGTACTTAACAAAAACCTATCCACCGTAGAGAAGAGGTAATAAGGGATGATTGTTCTAAATAAGGTAGGTGAAAGTAATTGTGGCGTATTGGTGCCCTTAGGACGAGTTAGGAAGCGATTGATTCACTTTTCCTCTTCCATTCTATCCTTAGAGATTAATCTTATAAACCTTATCGAAGCTGATCGTTTATAGGGATAATAAAATAAATGTATTTCTTGCGACTATTTTCAATTCTTTCGTAAGTCATCAACTATTACATAATACACGTTTTTGTTGGTGGTTTCTTTATCCGTTCGGTATTTATAGCATTCAAATACACAGGCAGTCTTTGTTTATATAATATATAGTAATATATAAAAGTTAATACTGTATTTATTAACTTGTAACTTCTATTAGTCGATAATGTATTGTTAGTAACTATTTTGTTGGGGTTAGCAAATAAAAAAAAAACAGTTTATTATATTAAAATATTTATTTTAATTTAATAAACTGTGATGTTTTCAATATATTAATAAAACTTAAATAAAATATAATTTATAAAAAAATTAAACCGCCTTCTATATTTTCTTACGAGCAAATTACCTATATGTCTGAAACTACTGGACCAATTTTAATAAAACTTACACTGTTCCAAAGTTGAAGTGTACCTAACATAATCATCTCGATATAACTTTTAGTTTTCGAGAAATTCGTGGACGAACAAACAAACATACATACACTTACAAAATTAAATACACGTACTTGGAAGCCTAAATGGGTCATCATACTCAAATATAATTCAATTCTAACAATGTTACATACGTACATGTCGAACTGATAACCTCCTTTTTTTGAAGTCGGTTAGTTAAAATGATTTAGAAAAACAGAAGCTAAACCATATGTAAGTACTTCCGAAAGTGTTAAGAAGTCGTTTGAATGAAATAGCAACTGTAAGAGCTACGACTGAACACAAAAACGATAAGCCCTTCCAAAGGGGACACAGAAGAAATAAGAAATACAAATTGTTGTTATTTTAAGATGGAACAACAGCTGACCGAATGACATTCGCACAGTCAACAATAATATTATAAACTATAAAAAAAAATCGCTTTGCCGCTTCAAAATTTTAAATTAAGACATTAATATACAGATATAGAAATAAATTTATACAAAGTTGTTATATTTGCTTGAGATTAATAGACTTTGACAGATTATGACATGACAGAAATAGTTTGTATGTCATACATTTTATAGTAGCTCACCAAACAGCAGTACTCAGTATTGTTGTGTTCCGGTTTGAAGGGTAAGTGAGCCAGTGTAACTATAGGAACAAGGGACATAACATCTTAGTTCCAAAAGTTAGCGGTGCAATGGCGATGTAGGGAATGGTTAATATTTCTCACAGCGCCATTGTCTATGCCTATAGACAATGACCACTTGCCATCTATATTCATAAGATATTCTATCGCCAAACAGCAGTACTCAGGATTGTTGTGTTACAATTTTTAGGGGAAATTGAGCCCGGGTTTCTAAAGTTACACTGGCTCTTGTAACTATGTTTGTGTGTAACTAAAGTTACACTGGCTCTTATTGTAGAACTAAGATGTTATTTACCTTGTGCCTACAGGCACCTTAGTTCCAACACCATCTTAGTTCCAAAAGTTCGCGACGCAATGGCGATGTAAGGAATGGTAGTATTTCTTACAGGCTATTTTTCTGCGGCCATAGACAATGACCCTTGCCACCATCAGTTCGCTCATTTGCTCGCCCGCCTACCTATATCATAAAATCATAAAAACATCTATACTGTTCCAGCTAATATATTATACATACGCATTTTAAAAAACTTATTATGAGCGCTTTTATATAAAAGATTTAAATAATGAATGAAAATAAATATAAATTTAAAGAAATGAATAACCTTCCTCTACAATAGGCTTTAGCAGATTCGCTCTGTACTTTATAATCCGCCTCTTGACCTAAATTACTAAAATAAACTCTCATTTTCTTCCAGTTTTTTTTTCAAATTTTTATTTAGCAACTGAAATTTTCTTTCCAGTATTTATCTGATAAAGGATTCATTATTTATATACTTAAAGTATACAATGTATAAAATAATAATTTTATTAATGAACAAATTTAATCTGGGCAATTTGAACTTGTTGATATGGTTTGGTTATAATATTATTACCTATACTAGCGGCAAGATACGATGGCCGTTTTGACACATTAAAAAAGTGATGTGAAATGTAAATTTATTATCGATATAATATATTCAAATCTTTGTTTTTTTGCAAGTAATTTAATTCAAGTTTTTGTTGCAAGTAGTATCTGATTAAAAAGGTTTAATAAAAAAAATATAAAATAAGTTTAAGTAATATATTCGAACAAAATCAATTTAAATCAAAAATTGGAATTAGAATGAATAACTTTATAAACACATTACATAAAAAAACACAAATATAACACCGACTACGAGGTCGAGTGTGAGAGTGTGACGTACACGTTTACGCAAAAAAATAAATAAAAAAGTTATCTTCGCGGTACCCTAATATTTGTAGTTTAGAAATCACAGTCGATAAATTTTATGACTAACTGCACGTCACTATTGACAATAAAGAACAACAATTTGCTCCTTTGATGTAATTATTTATTAAATACGAAACTTCATGAGCGGGCAAACGTCAAAACGGCCATCATAGCGTGCCGCTACTATAGAAACTCGCAACTGCGGGTTTCTTTTTTATTTTCTAAGTTAATATTGTTTTATTTATAAAAAAAAGTTTTATATTGATTATTATACTTTGATCGAAATATTCCTTTGTTGTGGTTTTTGTGTTTACGATTTAACAGCACGCACTATATTTAAAAGTGCAATTTGCCAAAATTATTTTGATGAATTAATTGAAATATATTTTCGATGCATTTTCTTCAACAACTTCTGTGCAAGAATGATATGGAGATCACTGAACGTATATTGAGTGATGTTAGTGAACTATTTCACGCGAGCCTCAAACGGTCGCCAGTTTAACTGGTAATGTAGTCACCACTCGAGAAAATTCCTTATATTTTCATATACTCGAATATTTATGTATATAATTCTTACTATATTACATATGAGTATACTTTCATAATATGTAAACTTAAGTATTTGTAGTTTATTTAGGAATTTTATTACATATGGCCCTTTATTTGCTCGACAAAATTGTTGAACGAATAAAGTTATTCAAGGTTGTCTGAGATTTCTGGAAGCAATAAGTCTGTCTTTGAAGACTATACATCATCTAAGTTTTATAATACTGCCACCACATGTAGGCATACATAATGCCCTACCTACCACTAGGTAGGGCATTATGTATGCCTACCTGCGTAGGTACCACCTACTCATCATATATTCTTATTTGAAATGTGAGTAAGCCGATGTAGCTAAAGGTATAAGGGGCATAATATCTTAGTTCCCAAGGTTGGTAACGTATTGGTGACATGATTATTTCTTGCAGCACCAATGTCTAACCTCTTACTGTCAAATGGATTATTTGCCAGAATCCCTAGCCATGAATTAATATTGTAGAACGAAAACTGAGTGACGTGGTCAAGGAAATGACGTCACCTTTCAGACGTAGTTAAAGAAAGTTGTGTCATGGTGGTAAAAAATGACAATATTGATTTTAAATGTTTTAGTAAATGGTCGATTATAATATATATATTATTTTATAGTATCGTTTTGGACGAATACATGAGTAGATACCTCGCCCTCCTCATATTTTCTACCTTAGATCTGCAATACTTATCAACAATAGTATATAATATGTACTCACGTTTGAAAAGCTATTTATTTTGTATAATTACAGGCACTTTGCTACTCAAGGTCGGTTGCATTGACGATGTAAAAAGTGCTTTATATTTCTTACAATCTAATTTAATGTAATAATCTCAATCTGCGTACCGATATATAAAAAAAACGTATACTTTCAGTAACAGAACCATTATATTCTATCATATTTATGATATTCAATTGTTTTCCACGTTTTCTTCCACTGGGCTTACCGAACTCTGTAAAAGCATCATTTCTATTCTCGCTTGTCTTCGTCGTGACTATAATATATTTATTGAATTTAAAACTAATTTACCATCATCAAACAGTATATTGCCCTTTGATTAAGGCATGATTCTCAATTTTACGATAAAATGACATCTGGTGGAAGATGAGATTCGCAATTTTATTGAACGTAAAACAAAGAATTGAAAATTTGAAAATCGAAATGCCTAATATTGCACTTCAAGCTTGTCGAACATGACACGTGACGTCACTCACTTTAAAATTGAATTTATAGGTTTTATAGCGTTCGCCTTGAAAGCGGTAAGTAACTCGCATAGGATCTTTTAAATAACCAGATTTACAATTACGTTCGTATTCACAATTATTGTTCCTAATCTATCCTGTATAACCCGAGTTGAAATCCAGGCGTCTTTCTTCAAAGCGTATTCTTTTAATTGATTATATTTTATTTGTTTTTAAAAATGATTTGGAAATCAAATAAAGTTTTTGGTTATTTGTATAAATATTATACTTAAACATACGTACATACATTTTTGTAAATATCAAAAAAGACGAATAGTTTTGTATGTTGTTATTGTATATTTAGTTTACTTGAAGTAAGGAAAGCCCGTTTTAGAAGCTTATATTTAACTTGCAATGTAAGTATGTACGGGTGAAATCTTGCAACCCAATTTAGAAACAGATATTTATAACCGATTGAACTGAAATTTCGTATACACGTTCAGTCTGGATGACAATGCATGGTTAACTGTGTGACGTCATTCTAAATTCAACATGGCGGCATACTCAAGATGACGAACCATTTTTTTTTATGCACTCCTACAATATGGATATCAAATAAAAAGGCTTTGTAAGAACAATTACAAAAATAATGTGACATCACTCCTAATTTAATATGGCGGTCTTCTTAAGCTTGGAATTCTATTTTGAAGTAAATATATTTAACCGATTGAGCTGAAATTTTGTATACACGTTCAGTATGGATGACAATGTATGTTCAACTGTCTGAAGTCATTCTAAATCCTGCATATTCCACCAAAGATGGCGGATTTGATTTGTTTATAATTCATTTCTTCAATATGGCTATCAAATGAAAGGTCTTACTAAGAATAAATTTAAAAATAAAGTGATGTCACTGTAAGCCGATATGGCGGAGTGCATGCTTATAATATGGGTATCAAATGAAAGGACTTGCTGAATACGAATGCCGGGTTAATTACTAAAAAGTAAAAAATAAATAAAAAATAAAAAACTTTCTAAAAAGGTCTTCAAAAAATTTCGCGATGATATATGTCTCTCTTAGGGATAGATCACAACAACCATGTTTTATCCTTTACTTTCTACGAGAAATAATGGCTTGTTTTCGAAGCGATTTTAAGCAATAGAACATTAATTCTTATCTAATTAAGTACCTTAAATACATTGTGCATTTAATATAGGTCAAGATGGCATTTTACAGCAAGTAATTTAAATAAATATTTTCGAAGATAGTACAGACTTAAAACGCAGGAACATAGCGGTTTGTATTGTTTAATGACTGAAAAACTGTGAACGTTGTAAGACATTCTGTAGTATATTTAGTATCAGCATTGCACCCGTGCGAAGCCGAGGCGAGAATTTTCAAACTAAGTAAATACAATTACTTAAATGACATGGACAGAGTAAATCTTATTCAGATCCTATGTTAAATTTTAAAGACTTAAAGATATTGTATAAGTCTTTAAATAATAATAAGGAAGGATAAATATTTAGGGAGCTTAAGTGCTTGTATCACTAAAGTTAAATAAAAACCTTTCAAACTTTGAAAGTTACAAAGTTAGCGAAGATTTCTTTGTATATGTCATTAGAACTCCTCTCTCGAACTGGCTCTCCTTCGAGAGAAAAAACGTATAATTGTCCGCTCGAGAAACAATCCTGTCATAACTTTAAGAGGAACTTCATTCTACAGAACCTAAATACGTCAGATGGTATAAGCAGTATTATAACAGCCTGTAAATATTCCACTGCTGGGAAAAGGCTCTCAAAGGCTAGCGTTAATACCTCCTATTCAGGATAATGAACTGGCACTTGTAAATCTAAAATAGTTAAGTAGTTTCCCATGTGATTCATAAAACACTTAAGTTTATTTTTTATATCTATAAAAGAAATATCAGTAATCTATCCATTATTAAAGGTAACATATAGCAAAGAAGGCATTCTTCGTGATATTAACATAACAGCAGAATAAACGCGCGGATAAAGAATTATCATAAAGAAAATATTATATATATAGGATAAAGAATTATTATAAATTAAAAAATGTATAATCATTCTTCAAAATCAAAAAGAGTACGTAGTTTATTTAAATATGAGCTGTTGTGTAGTATATACATATATTGTATGCATAAGTCGACATTAAAAATGACTGTTCATGTTGTTCTGTACTCAGATTAGACTGAAAATTTGCTTGTTCTCGAGCATTTTAAAATCTTCGACTCAAATTGCTGCACCCACGTCTTGGCGGCATAGGTCTAAACGTAATCACACCGAACTGAAGAGAAGTGAAGATTAAAAAAAAAACCCAAGAAACATAACACACTTTACAGAGGAATATTAATTTTATTAATGAATGCTGAATAACTTGACACGTACGATACGTAATATTATTTTGTTTGACATATGAAAAAACAATTAGCCGAATCGGTCCAGCTATTCTCGAGTTTTGCGTTCACCAACATTAATTTTCATTTATATAGATTACTCTCTATAGCAGCGTTTGATGAAAGAAATCCTACGTAGCCTTTTTTCTGTGTTATTGTTAATCATTGTAGCGTATAATGACTTTTTAAATTTTATAGTATTCTCCGATTTGTTAATAGAGAGAATCTACTATCTCTTAACCAATCGGAACCATTTTGCGCATCATTTTAGGCGTCGCTGATTGGCTTCAGATCACGACATATTCTCAGACCGCAGTGCCGTATATCATCCACAGACTATACGGTAGTTGTCCGGAACACTGTCATATGCATTACTACATAATTTATGTAACTATGTATAAAAAGTCATGGGCTTGGAGATAGATGTTGTAAATTCAAACAGTTTTTGATTTTGCAGCATCATAGCTACAATTTATTTTGTACAATATTATAACAATATTTTTTTTTATCTTATATAATAAAATTATATGTATATTTCGTTGCGAGTAATAATAATTATCATTTTCTTCTTGTATTACTTTTCAGTGAGATTATCAAAAATATTACTAACATAATCGAGTAATTACTTCACTATGTTTATTTATTTATAACTCATTGTTGCACCCAAACTTCAACCTAAAAATAATAATTTTGCTACACAAAAGTTGCATGAGGTGCAACAGGCGGCCTTATCGCTAAGCAGCGATCTCTTCCAGGCAACCTTTGGCCAGAGGGTGGCATAATATTTAAATATATGGGAAGGTTACAGTAATTTTAAGTCAGTTTTCCTATAGTATAAATACATAATATAATAGTACACAATACACAGATATAAATATACATATATACTATAATAAATACATACATAAATAAATATATATAATATCAATAGGATGTATGTATAACAAAACAACAAATTAACAACGACGACTGCTTAGTATTACTAATGCGACAAGTAAAAGTACTTAACCATAATTTTAAAAACGGCGAATGTTTGATAATAATAAAGAATGATCAACTCATTATCATAATTATTTAGATTTAGTACCTTGTTCGAAAAAAGTAATGTCCTAATTTCAGTAGTAAATGCGAGTAACGGCTAAAAAACACCCGAGATACGTCAATCAATCTCCATCGTTAAATCGTGAAGGGATCCTGTTTTTCACAATCTGTCCCTTTTGATAACGCTAATAACATCTTCAGCTTGAGATTTTGAAGGTCAGTCGATAAAAGTCTACTTCGGTTCTAGAGAGTTACATTCCGTTTGAAATAATATTAATACTAATATTTCTAATATTTCAGACGTTCGCTTCACACACGAATGTATTCTATTTTTAAATTGAGGGCATGGTGTTTTAATGGCATTATTTCTAACGATATAAAATCCACAAAGTAATATTTTAATATCCTTTATAGAAAACATAATTCCATGTACGTTTCTATTTTACGTAATCTTTAAAATAAAATATCTGAAATGTGTATACAATTCTGCCTTAATACATCTTAGCGATTATATAACAATATATTTATTTCATAAACAAAGTTTATGCCAGCTTTCGCCGGCGGTTTTTCCGAACCGATACGACTTAGGAACCTTCAAGAAAAGAGCGTACTCTTTCCTGAAAGGCAACGCACCTGCAAGCCCCCCGGTGCTGCAGATGTCCATGGGCGGTGGTAGTCACTTTCCATCAGGTGAGCCTCCTGCTCGTTTGCCACTTCTACTATAAAAAAAAAAAAAAGTTATTCAATTTAAATATTACTAAGGAGAATACTGAAATGAATGTACCTGAACACTCCGCTCTTCTAAGTTTACATTTCATTTGCTCAACTAATTACTATGTAATAATAAGACTTATTTAAGAGTAAAAAATTAAGACTTATTTTACATATATGAACAGATACATTGAAAAATGAACTAGAAACATACAGATATTTAATTTACTATGGAAGGTGGGCGTGTTTGTGTGTGTGAGTGAAAGAAATAGAAGTGTGGGTGATAAGGGTTGTATATGATGTAAAAGTCGTAATTTCGATTCTTCCTATGTAGTGTATGAGAAGCTATAAGCTTTTTTATATATAGCGTCCGGCAATTTATTAATAACTAAAATTATATGTTACAATAATGTATCTCCACGTATGAAAAGTTTTTTTAGAATTGGATCGTTTCGGATATTACCTCCTACAAACAACTATATATATTTTTATTTTATAATATAAGTATATATTAATCTATTTGTATAAATTTCGATTCGATTATAGCAAAATGTTTTTTTTAAAAAACTAGAAAGACACTATGTCTGTTTTAATATTTTCCAGTCCTTGATAACTCAATAATACATAAAATAACCTTATACAAATATTTATTTATTTTATTTTTTTTATTAATTACAAAATTAAATTAATTAATTTATAATAAAGTTCTATGTATTCTCTAAATGCGTCAAATCTCGTCATGTCTGAGATAAACTCGTACGTTAATTATGTTTAATGCCCTTACATTTGCACTTTTATAAGACTTCTAAATTCTTACAAATGTTTATTAACTTTGTGTGTTTGTGTGTTTTATGAAATGTTTATTAATTAAGTGTCACATATCATCAGAGTTGAATAATAGATTTCCTAATATATTCCAACGTCAAACAGCAATACTTTGTATTGTTGCGATCCGGTCTGAAAGATAAGTAAGACAGTGTAACCAGTAAGTACAGACTCAAGGAACACGATGTTCGCTTCGCCAACATCTGATGGTGACTTTACGTCTGGTGGCTATTTGCCTGACAGCTTACCTACAATAAAATAAAAGTTGTTACATGCATGTCATTTTTTTATAATAAAACTTAAACTATTCGTGTGATGTATTTTTTCTTTACTGAGTACGTATCGATTTAATATATATATTGGTTTTAAATCCTTTGGTATGTCTGTTCAGATTAAATTAGTTACCATTGAACCATTATATACGCATATAATTTAATTTTAATACGGCGTAGTAATTGACAATTGGAATCCATTAATTTCCGCTCGTAATAGATACACAGCCTATAAAACCTGCTCAGCTACATCAATACATTTGTATATTATATAATATTTATTAATTCTAAGTATATGCCATATTAGACCCATCTGGTAGTAACAAAGTGCCACTTAATTATTCAACTGATAAACTTCAATCATTTGTATTGCTCTGATCCAGTTTGAAGGGTGATTAATTGCAGGCACATTATACATCCTGTATCAAATCACACGGTTTGGAGCGCACTGTCGGTGAAAAGTGGTTAAATTTTAACCGTACAAATTATTAGTGAATCTGATCGCTGTTGCGTCAAGTGCTTAAAGTAAAATAAAAGATTACTCTAAAGTTTCGTTGTTTTTTTTATGTTTTTTTTTATAGGTGGCAAATGAGCAGGAGGCTCATCTGATTGAAAATGACTGCCACCGCCCATGGGCATCTGCAACACCGGGAGGCTTGCAGGTGCGTCCTACGAAATTCTTTAAAAATGTGTACGATCTTTTCTTGAAGGTAAAAACACGAAAAAAAAACGATACGTACAAAATTGATATGAGGCTTATATTGTAACTAGTTTAGTTAGTTTAAAGCAGCCTATATCTATTTTTGGGGTTAAAGGTTGCTCCAAATCTCATCAAATTTTACTTGGTGGTTAGGCTTTGTGCAAGCCCGTCTGGGTAGATACCACCCACTCATCAAATATTCTACCGCCAAACAGCAGTACTCAGTATTGTTGTGTTCCGGTTTGAAAGGTGAGTGAGTCAGTGTAATTACAGGCACAAGGAACATACAATCTTAGTTCCCAAGGTTGGTGGTGCATTGGTGATGTAAGAAATGTTTAATATTTCTTACAGCGCCACTGCCTATGGGCGATGGTGACCACTTACCATTAGGTGGCCCATATGCTCGTCCGCCTACCTATACCATTAAAAGTGGCCTTAACCGTCTTGATATTTTTAAAGTAAATATGACGCTTCTATTCGTATTAAATCGTATGTCATTAATTATTAATTTCAGAAATTCTGAAAAACGATTTCCTTGTATTTTCATCGTACTTTTCTGTTTCTATTACAACTAATTTACATATACGGAAGGTCCCCACTGGTAACACTCAGCTGTATTGCAGTCCAGATTCAAGAATTACATAAGTGAATGAGAAGAGCTGAGCATTACAGAGTGCAACCTCTATCCGATATTGTAAAAACAATTGCAGGCGAATGCTCTATCAAAAACGAATACCATATTGTTACATCACAGATGAATACTCCCAGTGTAGTACCGGCCTAAGATAACGGATAAAATTAGCGCGACATTTTTGTGTAGTCATCAGATAACATTCGAATTTTAAAAGGTCGTAAGACATCAGAAAGAGTCATGCAACATTGAGTATAATAATTATAACACCCGAACGACACATGCATCAAAATAGCGTACCACGTATAAGTAACTTCTTACATAATAGCACTGGTGATCTTAGAAAATCGAATCAGGTAACAGATTACACATAAACTAATAAAAATATCTTTTAAACAATGCTTCAGTTAAGTATTTTTATACATTAATTCCATTAATATCTTTTAATATGCAAATAAAGTTAGGAATGTCGTCCTTTATATATTTGTTAGGGCATAACTAAATTAAAAGACGTTCGTTTTCAGGCTATAATGGAACTGTCATTATGCTTTGGTTGTACGCAATGAGTTTTAGATTCCCTTTGAACATTTCTACGCAAATATTGAAAAGAGCTTCGTTTAGAACGTATATCGAATCGAATTCGCGATATTTCAATATATATTGAAAAGTTACGTTTACATAAAAACCTTAAGTTATAGTAATGCATGTTTTTTATTTAATGATGATAAGGATTTAGATATTTCCACAAAATCAATAATAAAATCTGCTTAGCTTTTACTTCTGAAAAAGATAATTATTTATTTTAATAGTATATTATTAGAAATAGTATTTAGATATACCAATTGAATTCTTATAAACTATTAAGAGCTAGTTATGTTTTTTTATAATTTGCATCACCATCATAAGACCGTAAACGTACTACACACAAAACACGTACACTGCTGCTCAAAACTTTTACCATCAAGCTGCTGTATAGCAGATTTGTAAATATATATCTTTAAGAGTTTTATGTCAGAACGGACATGAAATATAAGGACAAATAGACATATGAAAAAATACAGCTCATATAATAATTTAATATATTAAAAGTTGTTAAAAAATCACTGTTGTTGTCGTGGAGGGGATTAGTGGCCTTATTATTATTATTGCCTTTAAAATTCAACAAGCATAACCTAACTTATCGATCGACTTAAAATGCGACGAGAGAAATTTTAATTTGTTTAATTAAGTTTCAAAATATATTAGTTATTACATCGAGCCAGCGGTGGAGCTAATTAAAGTAAAGATTAATCACATTGCTTCATGTTGAGTGTGTGAGAAAGTGGATAGCAAAGTGTTGAGCACTTACTAATTAAACAGTGCACGCAAACATAAGACGACTTGGTAACTGATAAGACAATAAAATCATGAAATAATGTTTTCTTTTTTAAATTACGATAGGATTACAAACGCGCAAAAGACATAGTTCGGATTAAATCGACGTCTGCGTCCATTCGAATGAAATATTATAATGCACAAATGTGTGCACAAGCCCAATCAAACAAACGTTATCAGAATTCGATAGGATGGCAAATCCGACACGACCGTGCTATCGGAGGCATGAGAATATAAGTTTATACTTAGTGATGATAACCCAACCGTCATTGTGATCGCTGGCTAAACACCCAAATGTGAACCGATACGTATTAAAATTAAAATTCTTATTGAATTAATCAATATTGTTATTATTTAATTGTAAATTACAGTTCGAATTCGAATATTTAACATTTTAAATTAAATTCTCTCAAGTTTCAATGTGACGAATGCAAAAATAGAGACAAGAAACACACACTACACAAAAATAGCTCTAATCATTGTACAAAATATTTTTAATATATTTTTGTTTGTTTTATTAATTTTTCGTTATATAATATGTTCGATAAAAACTACGTAAACCATCAATTTATACAAGGAGCAGGAAAAACGGGTAACCCGATTCAAGTTTTATTTTAAACTTCATTCTGGAAGCCCGACAACACTATGAACTGGCGCATTATCATCGAACGACAACATTTCTTTTCCATTTTATTTCAATTATCAGACTTCGGAATGATACTAAAAATATCACAATAAAAAAGACCTTATGTTGCAACTGTAAACTTTTTAGGAGACTGATAATGATATGATCCTAATCAATTTCGGCCACGGCCTCTCCAGGCAGCCTAGCCAACTACGCAGGACAAATTTAATCAAATTCAGAGATTGCGTGAACACAGGTGCAACTTCTATTCCCTTACTCTTATAATCCGAAGGGCGGCAAATCTGACACATCCGGAAAGAGTTCAAGCGAAGGACCTTACGTACTTTTCGAGGCACAGGAGTGTACACCCTTCTAACTTTTAGACTCCGGGCCGGTATTGAGCATTTTTTGATAGACAACTACTATAACTTTTTATCGGCTCAACATGGCTATTGAACTTAGGACCTCGGGATCTGTGGTCATATATCAAGTCATAAAGTTCATAAAGTTATAAAGCCGCTAACCATAGGATCAACGAGGAGAACTCGCTTATTATGAGATCTAAGTTACATACAGCACTAGTATTTTGTAAAAACTCATCTCGTAGTCAATTATCTAATGTTAAACCTGACGTACCGTTCTTTATTAATTCTTCTCTCAGTATTTCAAAGGTTGGCTGGTAGATTAGGTCCAACTTGATAACTTTTATTTTCTAACTGTTGAGCTGACTCGGTGCAAATTCTACTAATAAATTGACACTTTATTGTAATCTAATCGTGGCCATTCAGTTGTCCAATTCTACTAACACAACGATCCAGTTGCGATGATATCGAAGTTGGATCATAATATAATCGGAAACGTATCATAACTGTAATATATTAGCAGAATTGACCTACTCGTCTGATGTACTGTAATATCAAGTCCATAATATAACACTATTGCTATAAACTCTTATATTAATAAAACTATATTTAAAATAAAATGTATTACAACACACCAGTTCCTCAATAGTAACAAATTATTCAGAATATACTGTATTCAAGGAGCCTTTTATGGGCACTTTTGAATCGTCAATTAATAGGATTAATTTAATTGTAAAGCTACCTAGTGAGACAGAGTTAATTACCACTAAAAGGATTATTTAGTAGTAATTCACTTCTCATTTGAAAGTACACGACATTTTAACAATGAAGAGTATTTTTTTAGATTCCGCGAGTTCTTATTTTTGTTGGTTAGATCCATCTAATCCATCCTTGTTTATATGTGTTGTGCGTGTGTTTGTGTGTTTGTGTCTTTGTGTAAATTCACCGGCGGTTTTTCCGAAGCGATACGACATGAACATGAGGAACCTGTAATAAAAGAGCTCATTTCTCAAAATCCGGCAACGCACCTGCAAGCTTTTTTCATTTAACATTTCCATCAGGTGAGATTTCAGCTTGTATGCCTACTATGCTATAACAAAAATAAACTAGTATAATATACATACAACTCCCTATCATTCCTTTCGTTTCGATTATTTCGAGCCAGCGTTTTTATCATTAAGAATAAAATATGTAGTTTTCTATTAAAGTGCCTTCTCCACTACCTCGTAAGTTATTCAAAGGATTAAGAAGAAACTCCAAGAACTACGTTAAAAGTTCACAAAGTAAATTCTTCATAAAATCAGATTATATCATCTATTATATTAATAGATATGTTTTCTTGTTTATCGTTTTTAAATAATTAAAAATATTAAAAGATTTACCTTCTTTTTCATGTGAAAATCTTATCAGCTAAGTATTTTTCTTCCTTTCAAATAGTTAAGCATCTCGCTGCCCATTTTTTTCAGATTTTTGTCAACCAGCAGCGCTTTTATGGTATAGCTTAATTCGAGAAATTGTCACATCGAGAAATATTGAAAGCCGACTTGCTATAATTTCTAATATCACGATCATGTTCTGCTATGATTGTCTTTTTTTCAATTTCACCGAAAAAGTACCAATTTGATTTATATGGTATGGTATGGTTCATTGTAATAACTTACAGTTTATAAAATTATAGCACAGAACTTAAATCTGCATCAACATTATTTGACGTTAAATTTCAAGACAAAGGTCAACAAACTGACAAGTTAAAACTGATATTACAGCCTGCGAATGAACATTTGAATAAGGAACTCTGAAACGAAATGACAAATTACACTGACAGGTAATAAAAAATGAAGGCAGACAAAAATACAAATTAAAAAGATAAGATTCACCAAAGACACAGACAACGTATCTATGGGGGATACAAATATAACAATAAAGAAAAGATAAATTAATGTAGAAGTTCTTTAATATTTTTGTAACACAAGATACTTTTTTATATATAAAATACGTAAGGGAATAGCTATGTGGTACATGATATGTGGTCACTACCGCCCAAAGACGTTGGTCCTGTAAATATTAACTATATCTTACATCGCCAATGCACCGCCAACGTTGGGAACGTTATCTCGGTAGTAACATTAATAAATAAATATTTAAATATCTGCGACTTTCTATTACAATTACACCGTTTGCCCCAGAAAGCATGTATTCAACATATCGCATTGTCTACAAATGTCCTAAGTAATGCCTATTCCAATGAAAGTAGGAAAAATAGATAAACAAACCTTAGATTTACTTATTTCATGCGATTTACTAATAAACCATCTGTATTGTGTTCTATTAATAGTTAAGGATAAATATAGCTTTATTTATAATACAACAATATTACACTTAACAAATTATTTCCATTTTAATTTGACTACCAAAATTTCGATAACAGTTTCGTCGACGTTCAAAACGCCATTTTTTGTCAAATCCATAGTGAATACCATAGATTATACAAGCTCGACCAATGATAACGCGTCAATTTGCTGTCAAATGTTTTTTATTTGGCTTTTTTCCTCTTATGGTTGGAATAGATTATACCAGTCTTTATTATCTCCTTTCTCCTCATTATTTTATTCCCAATTGATTCTAGATCTACATTCCGTCGCAAACATTTAATTATTTTTAAATTACTATTCAATAGTGCTAAGAAAGAGCCTATTTGAATGAGTTTGTTTTTTTACAATTGAAATACCTCTTTAATTTTATTCTGCTTAGGTAGATAAAAATAAATAACAATTACCAACGCAATTCGTTACTTTAAACAATAAATTATTTCAAGAGATATTTCATATTAAAATATTATTCAGTAATGAAATATTTAATAATCAACTCAATGAAACTAATAAATAATTTACTAAAGTAACTTTGACGAAAACGTTTATATATTTGGTAGTTAATTAAATTCCATGGAGCAATCGAGTTTAATAATAATTGTTAATAAAAAAAATTATTTAAGTCTTATTAAATTATTCCTAAATAATAAAGGAATGTTTGTTTTTTAACGTTTACTATTTACATTAATATGATATTTTGTTCTCAATATGAAAACGCTATAAGTACAAAAAAATCACAAATCTGTCGTTAATCCTTTAACATCAAGACAAGAAAAGTTTCAAAAATATAATCTATACTAATATTATAAAAGCGAAAGTAACTGTAAGTTACGCTTTCAGACCAATGCCACTGAACTAAATTTGTTGTAAAGTTTAAGTAAAAAAAAAGTTGAAAGACAAACTTGAACTCGAAGAAAAGACATTATATCTAAAACCTAAAATCTACCAGTAACAGTTATTAACAAAAATATTAAATATTCTATAAATTAAATATTAGCTAGCGAATTGCCACTGACATGGCGCGCTGGTGACCTTCCGATTTACTCTTAAACAAAATGGCCGCCTCACTGCCATAGACACGATGTTACGCTAGAACGCCAGTAACAAGACGCTCTTTTCATAGCCACGGCGTCAAATATAATATTTATTTGTAAACACACAACAATACAACGAAAACAACAATAAAAATAGCAAAATAAACGAAAACAAATAATTAGGTTTTTAATACAAAATAGACGTGTCGGAAATATGTACTAATAATTAAAATTAAAAAAAAACGACGCTGTGTAACTTTACTACATCAAAAAAGTGCAGTACAATTTATACTACTAAAAATACATAATTATATTGTCTAAGAAAACCCAGGCTTACTAAATAGAACAATTCAGACTTTTGCACACAAAACGGCAATATCGACTTGATTTTTAACAGTTACATTTTTAAAGAAAGCAAGAGCGTACATTTTCGTCATGAATACACAAGACTGTACGATGATCCGAGCCATGTGTGTATTGATTTCGTACAAACGACTGGAATTTTCATTAAATATAGAAATTTAAGGAGACTTAAACGTGTCGAAGGGAACCCTCATTGAAAGCTTTGACGCCTGACATCTAACCCATAGTTTTGTCCCCGTTTTTTAATCCGAGTTAAAACAGTCTCATCTTCAACAATTTAAACGAAGGCCAAATTTATTTTTATTTATATTTATATCCATTAACACTTTGACATCAAAATCTCAGTTATCTAAATATCAACATAATAAGTGATTTGATTAGCTGAAAATAGCAAATACACGCCTGCCAAGAGCCGAGGGTAAATTGTGAATCTTTTTATACAATAATCGTAAAATGATATTAGAACTTATTCTTTAATTCGGGGGAAAATGATTCAGACTAAATGGAAAAGATTTTATTATATATTACAAATTGTAGATTTTAACTTTGCTTCAAAGCCACCTGGGAAGAGATTTAGACTTTAGCGACAAGATCGCTTCATTGTACATCTTAGTTATTTTTACGTTATTGACATTGTAAAATTGATATCCTTGTGGTATACATAAAGATTATTACTATAATTAAAAACATTTCCCGCGTTCATTTTTTCAAGAGCGCTTTAAACCTTTGATGAAAGAAAAAAATCAAGCGCTTTTTATCATTAAAATTATAAAAAGACAAGCATTGAGAATGTGTTGTCAAAACAAGCTGAATATTCCGAATATACCTTAGGTCCTTTACCTCTCAATCATAGGATCGGTTCGACGATGTTAAATTATGGTATTGACATTTAAATTACATGTTATAATCGTAAGGATACAAATCGATACGACAGCTACGCGTCCGACTAAACTCCCGCGAGAGCGAGTTTTTGCTCCGGACGCTCAACTCAGTCCTAGGACCCGATGTCCGGTTTCAACAGATTTAGAGAAACGAACCATCCGCCGCGCATGAGTTACTTGTTTCATGCGCCCGCGTCAATACTATTTCTCATATACTGCTGAGTGAGTACTACTACGTGAGTGTGCACCCATATAAATAAGTTAACACTAGTTATATAACGGAAAACAAAACAAATATGTCGTAATATAAAGAGAAATTGTTATTTAAATATTTAATACATTTTACGTGCTATTTTTCCGTTTCAATTCTTACTTTCCTCATTCCTTTTATGCTTAGTTTTTTATTGTAATGTTGTAATGTGGTGCCCTAAGAGAGGATTGAAAGCCGAGACTGCTGAGTAGATACTGACTTTATTTGCAATAGATCGTACGTTAAATAGGTACAAAAGTAGGTTACATAATGTATAATGGTTAATAAGTATATTTAGTTAATATAATCTATTCACTACATCTCAATGTTTTATATCTAATTAATTTCTGTTACGTAAAATAATTTAAATTAAAAGAGAGCATTGCAATTATTTTTCAGAATATGAACAGAATAATTGACTAAAATAATGAATTAGCAGATCAGTCTATACCAAGCCTTACCTAAATAAAGTTATTTGTTGCGAATGAAATATTTCTTATAAAAATATTTTTTGTAATAATATTTCAAAACAAATATCAACTATTTTCTACGCATAAAATTACTATAGACCAATATTTTTTTATAAAATTAATAAAATTTATCAAAATATAGCATTACGTTTATGTTAAAGAGCCTGCCCGTTTAATATAATATATAGGAGTACATTCGATCGTTCTAGACTATTGAATTACAATTTTATTTATAGAGTAAAGAAATATTATTTTATAAGATATGTAATATTTTATTAAATAAAATTTTGCTTATCCGATTTCATAAATTAAATATTATTTTATTTTTATATGATATTGTTGTATTGATACTGATATTGATATTGTTGTATTTATATGATATTGTTGTATTGATATTGATACTGTTGTATTTAGTTTGTTATATTCTACTTAATATTAGAATATTGTAAACTATGGATTTATCTCTAAAAATCTTAATTTGTCATTGTTGTAATTATTGTTAGTTATTTTTTTTTTAATTCATTTAATTTTTCTGCTAATTGTTTAAATGTTAAATAATTAATAAGCGTCTATATTGCAGTCTGTAGTATTTATTAAATAGAGTATTGTTAAAAAAATTGTTATTGGAGACTAACGTAACTATTAATGCTGTATATACCTATTAAGCGTTTGAAATTGTATCTGTCATATTATTGTATTCTTGTTTTAAGTGCTATATTTCAAATACTGTGGTGTATCGATTAAATAAATAAATAAATAAATAAATAAATAAATAAATAAATAAATAAATAAATGATATCGGTAGGCGGACGAGCAAATGGGCCACATGATGGTAAGTGGTCACCACCGACCACAGACAATGGCCTTGTAAGAAATATTAACCATTCCTTACATCACCAATGCTCCACCAACTTTGGGAATCAAGATGTTACGTCCCTTGAGCCTGTAGTTACACTGGCTCACTCACCCTTCAAACCGGAATACAACAATACTGAGTACTGCTGTTTGGCGGTAGAATATCTGATGAGTGGGTGGAACCAACCCAGACGGGCTTGCACAAAGACCTACCACCAAGTAAAGTGATTATATTAACGATATTTAACGTTAAAGAGTTTATTGAGTATATATCGATTTTCAAAAAACAGGTCTCATTGTATTTTCACTTCCGGCCACCACCTGTGCGTGTGTGTTTGTAAAAACATTTTTGTTGTACGATACTATTGATTTTTACGCATAATTTCATAACAATTTTCAATCTTTTTACTGTCATGGCTACTAATGTATTACATCGCTAAGGTAATAAAAAACTATAAAATTATTTTTCAAAAGAGACACATATTACAATTATGTTCGAGCTAGGTAAAGTCAAGAAATTTATAAATAATATTTTAGAGCGCTTTGAGTTCGAAAATTAGGTAAAAATATTAGGGAAAAGTATTAGGGATTTCATGCAGACAACCGTTTTTTTCTCTTGTTCTTCTATATTATACAAGCCATTACAAAAGGCATTTGCCAAGCATACAAAAAAATCATACTTATAAAAATACTATTTTTTAATTTTGGTCTGATATTTCCGATTTTTGTTGAAGTAACGTATGTATTTCGTAGATTAAGCAGAATAATGTAATCTTACTACTCCTTTTATTTATTTCTCACACAAATGACGTGGATTTTTATATGTCAACCAGATAAAATTGTTATTTTAATCGTACGGTTAGATAGTAAACTATTAGTCAATAATGTAAAGTAAAGTAAAAGACCAACTTAGATTGGTTTTTTTAAATACAAAAAAATTCGACACTTTAATTCATATTCGGTTAACATTAATTTCTTCGAACGTATGTGTAGTATTAATGTCAAAAATAAAATATTCAAGAACGAACTCTAAATATCGCGATTTCTGTATGCTTTGAAAATCAATTCTCACGAGAACCTTTGTGTGGAATAGAAAATGAAACGTCTTGATAAGAGAAGATTGTGAGAACGTTGCCAATGATGTCTTAAAAAATTCAAGTTTTAAAATTTGGTACGGTTTTAAGAGACCGATATTTTAAACTTATAATATAAAATATCACAAAAAAATTACTACCAACAAAAAATGTATACAAATATCGATTTTCAATCACTTTTGAATAGTTAGTTAAGTTACCATCAGTTTATAATCATACCGTGAATAACCAACAAGATACTCAGTAGTTATTTTTTCATAATATACATTATTATATTATCATTATTATGTAATATTAATATACATTATATTTAGGTTTCCTGTATTAAAATTAACGAACAATAACTCCAAGCTCTCCTATAATGTTACGTATATTATACTTAATCTAGTACACTAAACTATTCAGTTTTCAAAAGCCAGGTAGGTTTCTTTGGTAAAATAGGTAGGTGGCAAATATAAATAACAATAGTGTTACTGGCAAATGAGCCACCTGAAGGTCGCAGCTGCCCTCAGACATTGACGCTTTAAGAAATATTAACCTTTACTTACATCATACCCATGCGCTTCCAACTTTGGGAGCTAAGATGTTATGTCCCTTCTGCCTGCAGTTACACTGACTCACTCACCCTTCAGACCGGAGCACAACTATTATTAGGTGTAGGTACCGGGTTTGCACAAAGCCTTATCACCGAGGGTAATTTTTGTACCGTCGTGCCTCTCATAATATTTTGACCAATAATTATTTGGTCACACTACTCGTAAAGTTTAAGTGTTTACTTATTATCTAGAAAGCTCTTTTATCTATTTCAAGAGATCGCTTTATTACAAGTTATTGTTAAAAAAGTCTCATAATATAGTAGGAATTATTTTTTTAAATATTATTTGAGCTCTACATTAAGAATCTACATATTTCAATACTTATATATGAATAATTCATATTATATTTATTATATTCTACAATAAAGCAATTGCTTCATATTTTTTTCGTAGAAATAGTTTTGTTTTTTTTTTGATGGACTTGAGCAATGGTCCGACAATCAGGAGCCTTATTTATTTTCGACTTTTAATTTTAAACAAAAAAATTAATGAAACAACGAATAATCGTGAAGCTATCCAAGTTTACGGTACATCGTTTGTGTAGGATATTAAAAAAAACCAGCAATAAAAAAATCCAAACAACGATCACAAAGCATAAACCGTCCACATCAAATAAAATATTCCCCGAGAAAGTCCTTCTAGTAGGCGTCAGGCGTATGCCTTTTAAAAGGGGACGAACAATTACTCAGCCCTCCAAGCAAAATAAGTGCTGACTGAAAGCACAAAATCATTAAAATTTCATCATCCAAAATGCAAGAGAAAGATTATTTGAATATTTTAGAAGGGAAGGCGATGGCAGGATCTTAAGGTGTAGGTGTCACTTTACGTTTCTCTCGCTTCGTTTCTTTACGCTTTACGTGACGTCGTAGTTTTGCCTTCAATTTTAATATCTCGAAACAACTCTAGACATCCAGTACATTTCGTTTTTTAATGAACGTTAAAAAGTATCAAATACAGGAATAGGTTTGATAAACGTTATCTCATTTTCAAATTTGCATGCTCAAATTACCTTAAGTAGTTATCGTTTATTTTTATGTAGAATAAGGTAAACAGTGAAGTAAAAACCAAAAATGGTCCCAATGGTCTGTGAATCCTTTTCAAAGATAATACGATATACATATATATTTATAATTGAGACACGTATTTATTGTAATTCGTTGAAAAGATGAAGCGAACAAACGATGCAAATCTTCGTCTCTTTTTTCAAATTACGTTACTTTTCCATTTCAGATGAAATGTTCCACTTGAACCTTGGAGTAATGGGGCAAAAATCTACATTAAAACATATAACATCTCATCTTCTGGCCTCCAGTGGTTTCAGAAAATCTGGTTCATTTGTTGCCCAGAGGATCCGAATTGCGATTCAACGAGGGATTGCTACCATCAATAATACTTTCCGCTATTTTTCGTAGTTATGATTTGCACATTAACTATTAAAAAAAATTATTTGTATACAATTAAGTCCTCAATTTAAATAAAAAAATAAATAAATAATAGATCACCTTGCTGGTCCTTTTAGGGCAACTTTTATTGCCTGTTATATGCAATTGTAAGAAGGTCTGAATCCGGCTGAATGCAAAATTATGTAAATGAATGGAGTCAGGACTTTGGGCATACCTAGGGGAAGGCCTGAGTCCAGACGTGATCTGCATAGTACAAAAGGTAAACGTTATATACCATCTACGTATTATCTGTTTTTCTATAAAAATAAATCTTGAAAGACCTTCAAAGTTCATGGATCTATATATATTATTATAATTAATGAAGCTGATGATTATAATTAAAATAATTATGTAATGTTTTTACTAAAATCATTATTACAAAATATCACATCAACAGGTAAGATACTGTAATTTAAATAATGGTTTACATTCGTTTTAACAATAGATATAGTATAAAAAAAAGACGTCAAATTTCGATGATCCAGGAACATATTATACAAACGTGAAACATAAAACCTTTTAATGAAAATTAATATTTTCATTTAATCCGCCATTCTTAATATCTCAAATATAAGAATTCCTTTTGTGAAATCAGTTAAATGTAACTCGAAATTTATTTTTACAGTCACGTAACTGCCGTTAATTTAGTTAATCTCGAGGGAGTGATAGCGCTGAAATTTCTTTTTCTCACAATTACGTCACCGTCACAAATGAATAAAAGAAAACAAGGGCAAGGTCGAAACGTGAAATGAATTCTAATTAGTATATATTTTTGATATATTTATTAATTATATTGACGATACACTATCGTATACTAGGTGGTAGAGCTTCAAGCAATCCTCGATAGGTAGCACTCATCACATATTCTAACGCCAGATAATAATAATAACAATAATAATTTATTTATTTAAGCGTAATATTGAACAAAAACAAGATGTGAACGAAAATAACTGCGTTAGTATAAAACTGTGGTGCAGTTATAAATGCCCGCCAAAAAAGCGACATTGTTCTATTATTTACAAACACTTAAATTGCACATATTTGTTAAATATATTTATACAACACACAATATAATTATGAATAAACAGATTACAAAATCAAAGAAAAAAAATAATACCAAATACAAAAAAAAAATCTATAAATGATAAACTGTTTTATATTTAAATGTTGTGTTCTAGTTTGAAGGGTGAGTGAATCAGTGAAACTACAGGTACGAGGACATAACAACTTCGTTCTCAATGTTAGTATTGTATAGGTTATATAAGGAATGGTTAAAACTACTTACAGCACCAATGCTTCAGGTGGTCCATATACCCGTCCGCATAACTTAAATAAAAGACAAATATATTTTGACACAGCATTTATGATTTATTAAAAAAATTATGAAAATGGATCTGTAAATGCTATTAAGCTGTTCTAATGCAGGTTGGTAAATACCGCGTCGTCTGACATGTGGGTAGGTTTCCTCGCGATGTTTTCCTTCACCGCCGAGCACGAGATGAATTATAAACACATGAAAATTCAATGGCGCTTTCAAGCTTAAACCCGCAAACTTCGGTTAAGATCGTTACCTTAGCAAATTGCTAGGTACTAATTGAATGAAATTGGTCAGAGTAGACGAAGACGGTGTTGGTTTAATTATTTTTTATAACGGGTTTGTTACCTGTAATAATATATCTCACTAAACTATCCTACTTATATTTTTATTTAATAAAAACCCGTAAAAGTCCTACTGCTAGGTTAAGACCTTATTTCCATTTAAGAGGGGATAGTGCTAATTCCACCACGCTTAAATGCGAGTTGGTAGATACACATGTGGCAAATTCACATCCGATACTTGCCGGTTTTCTCTCGTTGTCCTTCTCCTCCGAGCACAAGATGAATTATAATATAAAGACAAATAAAGCACTTGAAAAATTAGTGGTAATTCTCCGAGTTTGAACCTGCAACCATCGGTTAAGATTCACGTTTTCTAACCACTCTGTTATCTCGGTTCTTTTGAGTTTATATTGTGTATATTCCACAATTTTCAAAAGCAAATCTCAATCACTTCATATACCGTTAATACAATGAAGTAGTATTTTTTAATTATATTACGTCATCGAATGGGCAACAGTACTAGGTACTGATGTTTGGCGTTAAATATCTGAAGAGTGAGTGTTACCTACCCCAACTCGCTTGCACAAAGCTCAATATCAAGTAAATATAAAGTAAAATTGATTGCTGTTTGGCGGTAGAATACTTGATAAATTATACTCTACCCGAACGGATTTGCACAAATCCCTACCGCTAAGTAAACATATATTGAGTACTAAAACTCTATTACAATTACTAAAATACTAACTTGTAAGTAAATTATTCATATTTTTTGTTATTTTAAAGCAATGCAATTTCACAAACCAAATTGCACTTTAAATATAATTTGACAACCGTCGAGACTCGCTATAATTCGCTCCTCAACGACACTCATCTCCGCTTAAAAACTCTTTTCTGCTCACCTCATAATATCTACGTTGCACTTATTATTAGGTCGAGATTTTTATAAAGTAATCTATGTATATAAAAACGAAATACCAAACACGAAAACTCACAAACAATGACACCTCCAAACTTGAAATTTGGCAGGTAGGTTCCTGTAGGGTGTACATACCCTATAAGGCGTAAATATCCGTTAAGCACGGATGTTACGAAACTCCACCCCTAAGGGAGTACAAGGGGGAAGATTGTGTTTTATAAATTTCGCGCGTGTAAAGCAGCAGGTTCAGCTAGTTTAATATAAGTGAAAAATGTAACAAGTTCCACATAAGATAAGTTAATTTTGTCATGTATGTAAGTTGTATATTCTATATATATGAATGTGTATATTATGTCAAGGTTGGATTATGAAAACTTATATCTTTCGACTCCGCCTACACTCTGTCTGAGGAAAAGTATTCGTTTTTATATGCAACATTTAAATCTTTAAAAGCAAAGCAAAGTGAGAGGAGGCCTTGACCAAGCTGCAGGACATTTACAGGCTGTAACTAGATATTATATTTTACTTTACTTAAATAATTAAACAGATACCGCAATGTCTAAGACGGAACAGTTTCTGCCTGATATATGAAAAACAAGAAACCTCTTTAATTTCGCAGTATAAAAGAATATTTAATCCGATTAGAAAGTTCAAGTTTACTCGGATAATTCCGCATGTAACACAATACTATGGAATTCAATATCTGTATTGTGTTTCCACAGTAATACCCACTTTTATTATTCCTAAGAGATGTAAGGCTTTGCGCCCACGATAGCGTAAAAGAGAACTTATCCTAAACTTTCTTTGAAGTATTGCAAATTTTCTCGTCGCTTTTTGAATATATTTAATATATTTTAGTTTAAGAAATTTAATATTCAGAACTAACTGAATAGTGAAAAGAAACGAGGTGCCACACAAAATGTTTCTTATAATTTAATCAAATGATAAAAATGCTATTTGAATATTATGCTAGATTATAAGGCTATAAGCTAGCCCGCTAGCTACAAGAATATTATGTAAATTCACATTTACATTACATACGTTAGCAGCCTGTAAATATCCCACTGCTGGGCTAAGGCCCCTCCTATCCCTTTGAGGAGAAGGTTTTTTGGAGCATATTCCACCACGCTGCTCCAATGCAGGTTGATGGAATACAGATGTGGCAGAATATCGTTGAAATTAGACACATCCAGGTTTCCTCACGATGTTTTTCTTCACCGGCAAGCACGAGATTAATTATAAACACAAATTAAGCACATGAAAATTCAGTGGTGCCTGCCTGGCTTTGAAAGATGCACGCGTTTTGACCACTGGGCCATCTCGGCTCTAAATATTTATATAAATTCACATTTATATAAATATTTTTGAAGGTATCGGTGACAATCACAACAGTAATAATAGACACGAGAAGGACAGGTTAATTAATACCCAACTTGTTTCCGAATTCGCAAATACTAAAACATCCTTAATTACCTGGGGCACGGTATTCGTTTCTGTAATAATAGTCTACAATTTTAACTTAGTCTATTAAAAAATTTGATGCTCATACAAAAAAAAACCATTGATAATTTATAAATAAGCCATATTACTCAATACAAGATTATATTAAAAATAAAAAGCGTGGACTTAGGACATGTTGATATCTAGACAGGATATATAAAAAAAATAATATTCATTCACACTGTAATAAAATAGCGGAAAAGATTAACTACTGAGTTTATTGCTGGTTCTTTTCAATAGAATCTACTTTCCGAACCTAAAGGTAGTACACTTAATTCAATACTGTAACATGTTGATTCAAATGTGCTTTTAAATAAGCAATAAAGAATTGATTCATATTTTGACAATCTTGAAGCCAATCACCATTGAGAAATACCAACGTCCCCGAAACCAATCAATATTTCCATGTTTATGTTTAATAGTAGCATTATATTATACCACTGATATCAAAAGATCTTCGAAACTATGTGTCTGATTAACTCGAAATTTAGTATAGTTACTCTTTTTGCGACATAGAAACTCAACAAGCAAGGATTTTATGGAAATTTTAACGTTAAGAAGGGGGGGGGGGGGCGTTAACGAGAAATTTATATGAATTTTAGCCGAATAAAGTTGTTACGGTCTAATAGTAATATTTTATTATTTATAATAATACCACTTTAAATGTTTGCCTTATCTTTAATATATTTCATAGACTTGTTGTTTGAATAGATACACTTATCTATTCATATTTGTATCTATATCTATTTTAGATATAAGCAATAGAAAATCAAATCGTTTGACTCATATTTGAACTACCCCCTCCCAAAATCTCGCGGATAAAACGAAGGTCTATATAGATCCCTCTTAGAACCCACCCACCAAAGTTCCATCACAATCGGATCGGCATCGGATCTGAACGGCTTAGGAACGCAGTGTCAATAATACGAGCGTTCCTTTTTATTTATTAAAAATACTATGTTTATTTGAATAGACGAAGAAATAACAATGTTCCGAGTCTAAATATCTTAACATGTATTTTTCTCGGTTCTCATTTATGCTCAAATCCCTCGAGTGAAATGTGACTTCGAGTATCTAATTATATTTTTTAATAAAATATTTAAAATCCACGTTTATATTCCACGAATGTTTCACAACTAAGATATACAAATCCCAAATGATTTCGCTTATAAAAACAACTTGATAGTTGCAAGTTAATCAACAATGTCTCGACTTGAAATAATATATTTGTTGTTGCTTTATTACGTTCAGAAGCGGATTGTCACATTTATCCGGTGGACTAGCTCAGCAGGCTGCATATCTTGTGGTGTTTAATTCGAATACAGGATCAAGCGTATAAGGCGTTTTTCTTTTGTCAAGCTATTCTTTGGTAATGCGTATTTCATTAAATGTAATTACTATAAAAGTAAATTTTGGGTGTTATAATTATTCTGTAATTTCTAAGTCAGTTTGGAGTTTTTTTATACATTTTTTTCCAGCTGACCAATGGCCAGTGCGATTCTGTAAGAATACGCTTCGTATTCTTGAAATGTGACAACTCATATATGGTTATACGTCATTTTGATACTTATATCCTATACATTTTATAATTAATATAGTCAAAATAGCTTGGCACATTCTGTTATTTCAGATGTGTTCTGTGATAAATTTCGAGTTTCTTCTTTAATAGCTCTGCTTTAACATATATGCTATTACTGTCAATGTCTTTAAGTAGTTGGTTCATTTAATCATATCTGTGACGTGATCATATTTAATTTTACAAGGTCAAAATCGAAAGTCAAAACCAGATTACACTTGCGTGCTGGTAATCAAAAGCTACCACAGGTTCGGTAAATCAATATTATGTAATGAAGGAGTAAAAGTGATATATTTAAAAGCAAAAATAAAATTAATATTATGAAAAATAGGCTGTATTAGTGCTATAAGAGCGATCTCTTCCAGACAACCTTTGGGTAAAGGAAATAAGATTAATAAAGTGATAAGGTACAGTTCCAACAATTTTGATATAAATGTAATTAATATACTTGCTATATATGCATAAACACAAACATGATATATTCACATATGTATATACTATTTAATATATTAATATATACTCTTTAAAACTGTTATATTATTGTAGAACGAAAACAGAGTGACATGGTCAAGGAAGTGACGTCAACTTTCAGGCGTAGTAGAAGAAAGGGACATCCATCTTGGGTTGTCATGGTGGTAACAAGTTTGTAGTTTAAATTTCATAATATTTTGTTAGTATATAACTGAAACTTAGTTAATCAGTGTCTGACGGTAATATACAAATGTATATAATTACTCTATAGAATATAATAAGGATACGTATACGGCTTTATTTATTGACCGCTTCCTCCGAAAGACTTATTCGCGACTCCGTTGAAGTTTGACATATCCACGACCTCGCTGACGTTCTCGAATTCAGGTTGAAGTTATGAGTAAAGGTGGGGTTCATCTATTGAATTCGTAATTTTCACTGTATATTAAGTAGCAAGATAATTTTTGGAATAAAATCTGAAGGTTAACTTGTCTACGCGAACGTACATGCTAATTTGCGCGACCTGTCATGCTGTCTGTGAATTTAACGCGCTTTCTTACGTTTACGTGTGTACTTCGCCAGGTGTGTACCGGGCCTTATAAAATTATCAGGAGCAACATCAAAGCAATAATTTTGTTAATTAACATTCGATTTTAATTATATAACAAATTACCAGGAGTACATATTTATAGAAATTTCTCGAAATAACACTACAACGAGTAATAATTACTGAAGCGATATGAAGTCGTGTAACAAAGGCGCCATATGTGCCTCGCGAAAGCAAATTTTGTTTACACATAGTACCGAGTTTAGAATTAAAATTTAATATTTATGATTTTAATATACGGTTTGGCTACGGCTTCTATTTAATATCAATTCGTAGTGTACAGTGTGTAATGAAACAAAATATATTATGTATTGAGAGAATTTTTTGTTATTTAATAATCAAAGAATATAATTATTAAAATAAAAAATATAATACCTTCGATATGGCAGCATTCTCGAATATTTCGAGTTTTTTTACGGTTTATTTTAGAAGAATCGATTTTCAAAAACAGTGTTAACTCAATTTATTATAAATTTTAAAACAATGATTCAAGTGATTCCCTAAATGAAGTTTACTCAAAGGTAAATCAAAGGTTTTTAATTATTTTTTATTTCATTAACAATACACATGACATACTTACAATAAAATCATTCGGACTGCATAATATGTCTCTCGTTTTATTCAAGTATAAGAAACCTTTAATCGTTAAGTAACAATAAATATATGGTAAAATATACTGATATATTATTATTTAAGTGGTATTCACCGCCAATAGACACCAATCTTGGGCACTAAGTTATGTCACTTACTTGAATATAATTAAACTGGTTCACTCATTGAACCCGAGTATAACAATACTATAGTATAGTTAGCGGAAGAACATCTGATTAGTCTGTAGTAGTTGCACAGATATATGTACCTGGAATACACAAGAGATATATTACACCGAACAAGTTGGTACCCACAATCCCATTTACTAAGTCCACCGGTTTGTACAACGTCATCAATTATTTTTCTATATTTTTGTTTCTTTTTTAGTCCTAAGATTTCTTTATATTATATTTGTGGTGTACAAATAAATTGTATTAACATTGTGTACATTATATATAAGCATTATTTACCACAAATATTCACATATCTATATTGACATATAATTGGTAATAAAATCAAATCAAAATATTATAAAGTATATATTATTCAAGGATTCAAACTCGAGCAAATACCGCTGACTTTTTATGTTCGTTTATGTATTTCCACTAATCCTCGTTGGAGCTGCACGCTGGAATCTGTTCTAAACTTGAACCTTGCGTAAGTAAGTCCATTGGCCGGAAATTAAACGTAACCCTACTAATTCTTCTGAACGGACAAGACTGACAATGACATCTCACCACATATTAATTTTTAAATTAAGAATTTATACTTGATTTTGACATTCAAAATAAAATCGATGTTACGTCTCGATAAATTATTCGATTTAGATTCACTCGAGATTGAGTTCCAAAGCGAGGATCGGGTTCTCGTAATCGTGTTGTTAGAATCTGATTTACCAATATCCTGTACGTCTCATTGCCACTATATATACTAAATTCACTTTGTGCCATTGACACTTTCTTGACATTATTGTTCCGTCTCAAATATAACTAAATATATTTCTTTTTCTTATAGTGTTGCTTGACAACAAATAACGAAATTCATTCATATTTTATGAAGAGTATTTTATGTTTATTCAAAATCGATTTGAATTTCGAACAGGCTTAATAAAATGTTATTTAAATCATTTCAGAGATATGAAACTCGGTTAAAAAATAGTATCGAGTGTCATTTTTTCACATTCGTAAATATTATTACGTAAGATTAAATATGATATTAATGAAGGCTTATATCCGGCAGTGGATTATGGGTACTGAATAATGAATAAAGTGATCATGAGTAACCTATAAAATATTTAAGTAACTTCCGATACTACCTACTTAGCTGAACACGCCGATTCGGGAACCATAGATGACTCATATTTTTTGAAGTCACATCTTCCTTCGACGTTCACGTTCACCTACTTCTCGCTTCCAGCCGTCAGCTCTAATATAAATATTGTATATCTTACATCTTAATAGAGATCGACTGGTCGTTTGGTATTCGATATTTCACCTTTATTATTTAAAACAGGAAGTCCAATTCGACACTGAAGACAAAGTCACATTGATACTGAGACACTTGTACCGTAAAAATTACGTGATCTAAAATTGTATATCAGTTGTGCTGCGATTATACTGACTTAGTTAACATTCAAACTGTAACGCAAGAACACAAAGTATTACTGTTTGGCGATAGAATTTTGGTGATCAAGTGGTCGAATAAGATTTTTCTACCACTACTTCTACAAGTATATAGGCAATACTCGTACTCATGCCAAGTCTTGCGTTCGTGATTAATTGAACTTCTTATTGTAATATTCTTAATATATACATATATAGGAAAAAAAGTGAGCGTGACAGACAACCAGTTTATACATATTTAAAGAAAACCAATAAATAAATATAGAGTAAAATTATTAAACACGAGCTTCGCCAATAAACTAGATATATCTCCAAAGTATACAATATACGCCACGCACTTCCAAGGGATTCGAGAACAGCGACGAGGTCTCGCCGTTTACTGTATACGACGGCGGAGACAGGCATAACAGAGAATCATGGAAGTTATGCCACGGCAGACGAGTTGCCATCACCTCTAAAGTGCGTCAGCAAGTAAAACGAAGCAAGATATAGATTGATATAAACGAATATCTCAAAATCAAAATTTCAAATTTTATTAAAGTAGGCTTTTGAATCGTCGTGTTACATTGTTGAATTATCTAGCTATAAAGCTACTGGTAGCCATATCATATATTCTATGCTGCTGACTAGCTATATACAATATACAATATATTTTGTCGTCAAAGCTCAATTCGCTAGCGCTCCAGGCGCTTACTATGTCATGACGCGAAGTATAACTGTTTATAGTATCTCCAGTTCTCAGAACCAATATTAACCTACAAACTCGCAATTACAGGTTTCCTTAAGATTAATACGATAGGGATATATATAAAATAGATGAGGCCGTTGATAAAATTTAGGTAAGTAACAAGCAAATACGGTAATGACACTTATGAAGAGTAAAAAAAATTTTTTTTTTTTACGATGACGGTAGGCGGACGTACAAATGGGCCGCCTGATGGTAAGTGGTCACCACCGCCAATAGACAATGGCGTTGTAAGAAATATTAACCATTCCTTACATCAATGCGCCCCCAACCTTGGAAAATAAGATGTTACGTCGATTGTGCCTTTAGTTACACTGGGTCACTCACCGTTCAAACCGGAACACAACAATACTGAGTACTGCTGTCTGGCGGTAGAATATCTGATGAGTGGATGGTACCTACTCAGGCGGGCTTGCACAAAACTCTACCATCAAGTGAAATGAATTTAGTTCCAACTGGTCGAAAATCGGTAGAGTATTTACTGACTTATAAAATTTCAAGTATCTAGTTTCAGTGTGAGAGGGAGTAGGTCGTACGTCTATGTTTCCGACGCCTCAAGTCAATAAATTATTCCTGAATAAATTCGTTTCTACAATAACATTTCACTATTAAGTTAGTATAAGTTAAAGCGTGAAGCTCCAATAGAAATACATCGTTTTGTATAAAAAAACTAGCTGAACCTGCTGTTTTACCCGCGCCAAATTAATAAAACTTTACCTTTATCCTTCCTTTGGTCCTTTCCCGGGAATCAAACTATCTCCAAACAAAATTTCATCATAATCGGTTCAGTGGTTGAAGCGCGACGAGGTCACCGAGAGATTTACTTTCGCATTATTAATATTGGTATAGAGACGTACTATTAATAACCTTCCAGGATTTAATCCATGATTTACGTTCATAGGTCTTCTTTCACATTCATAAATTATTTATTTTAAGCATTGTATTTTTGTACGCGTAGAATGATGAATGTTTTTTGAACATTAACTCTTGGAATACATTTTTGGGAGTATTCTGTAAATAAAGTGGGAGGTAGACGACGTACTCGATCGTAAAATATCCGATGCTGATGTATAAGATTTGACTACAGTACAGTAGTACACGCACCGAAATAATAGATCACATTATATCGGGCTCGCATCTATGATAAAGTTTTTCATTTTATTTATTTTTTATATTAATTTTCACTTTTTTATGTTACGGATAAAAGGGCCTCCTGATGGTAAATGACCACCAACGTCCATAGACATTGGCGCTCTAAGAAATATTAGTCCTATCTTGCACCGCCAAAACGCTACCAACCTTGGGAACTAAAATGTATCTTGGTTGTGTCGTGTGGCTCACTCCACTCCACTCACCCTTCAAACCGGAACACAACAATACTAAGTACCTTTTGCTGTTTGGCGGTAGAATATCTATTTCCTTGTAATATTTGACTAAGTTTTAACTTGCTTTAAAATAAGCAAGTTATACGTTTAATCGATACAAGGTCCTTCAAATTTATACATATATACATTATATTTTCAGTTGATACTGAACTGTTTGATTCTATTTAAAAAAAGAATAGTAGCAATTCCCCAATTTAATTAAGGAATTACTAATAATTCTATTTACCCCTACTTTTAAGCTTATCACTTGTGTTAGGAGTGACGACGACAATAGCCCAAGGGGTCAGGATCGATCCTGCGACTTTTTACATCACTGGATGGCCCGTAAACCATTGCGCTATCGACGCTTTATATTGATAATCATCTGAAGAGTGCCCTTGGCTGATTTTGACCTCGGTAGCTAATCTCAACAGAGACTAGCCACATGTACAGGAGTTATTAATCTGCACAAGTTACACAGCAACATCTGGCCCTCCTGTGCTCCATTAGCGACTGGACGGAGCATTCCCCTAGGTGCGCTAGAGATCCCGCGAGGCCATGCTACCTCAGTAAATATCACGCTCTAATCTCCTTTAAAGTAAAAAGATTTTGGGTATTATTTCACCAAGCCGCTTCAATTCAGATTAATTTTATTACCACGTGAAAATGTCAGTGGTCCTTACCCGGGATTGGAACGGCAATTTCCGGTTAAGATTAACGCCTAAGATTACGATTACATTTAATGTTTGTAACTTGCATTACTATACATAAAATATCATAAATATATGATTGTAAATGTTCATTGCACGAGACGAATTTAGTTAAAGACAATAACGTGGATTCAATTGGTTAAATTAATTAATATAATTCATCTTTTTTAATAGGTATATATCCTTATAGTTTTATTTTTATTGAATTAAAAATCGAATTCAGATGAATGAATATTGGTATTCAATTAAATCTTCTCAGTAAAAACATTAATAAAAAGCTTTTTTTATGCATTATCTAAACTAACATTATAAATGCAAAAGCAACCCTGTTCATCTGTCTATCTGTCTGTCTAACAAACCACAGAACCGAATTTAATTAAATTGGGTATGAAGTAAGCTTGAACTCCAAGGAAGGATATAGGCTACTTTTAAATGCCTCACACTTGACGACTAACTTAAACGCGAGCGAAATCACGGTGCCAACTAGTATTAAACAGTTGAATAATTCCAATGAAATCATCGAACTAATATTTCTATTAGACTCCCAAGAAGTACGAAGAACGCGGAAGTGAACAGATCAATAGAACCGAAGCTTTCTTAAACTTTAATTACCCCTTTGCTTTAACGAGTGATTTGCTCTTCACCTGATATCGTAGGGATGTCAAAAACAATTTTTCGTGACGTCATAGCGGCATAATTAAGCGATGAATTGATTTTTAAAATGATAACTTCATTTGCTGGGTTGCTATTTACCATTTTCAAATGTTAAAATATGATTATTGTTTATATTGTCGTCATGTAATTATATGAATTATAAACATATAAAATATGTATATGTTTCGTCAATATAAAAAAAAAACTCAAAAAGGTATACTAAAAAAAACATGAATATTCAATTATTGGAAACAATGTGACTATATTTAATATTATAAAATGTATTCATATATTATTTTCTATAAACAATTATTTTACGTTTATTCAGATCCATCCTTTATTTATTTTATATTTATTTAATTTTGTGTATGCAGGCGTTCAATTTAAATTTACGCGTGACAACACTGGTTAACGTTAACAATTAGTTTATGAGTATCGGCACTTACATCACTAATTAAACGTAGTAAATTAAAAAAATATATTTGTTATCTCGATAGCAAATCGTAATTATTTAATATCGTTTTAGACTTTCTTTTTATAATATAAGCAAAACCAACAAACGTCGTCTGCTTCCCAAAAAAAAGCTCTCCAAAAAGCACTGCGAATACTCAAATACATAATAATATATATAACAATACATCAATAGCACATTATGATCAGCAACTACTATCAAAATTTAGCTAAAACATTAAGGCTCATAATTGCTTAAACATTTTTCTCACAGCTTAGATATTTATAGAAAAATATAAAAAAATACAACATTAAAAATATAATTTACTTTTTTAAATACATAAAATAGTTCACACAAAATTGGCACCAATGTGAATTTATAGAACACTAGCGACCCGCCCCAGATTCGCAAGGGTGCAATTTATTAATAAAGAAAATGAGAAGTGCGCGGGGCAAGAATATTTACCTTATAGGTATATTTATTGTATAAGGTTTTTGTTATTTATTGAAAAATATGAATAATCATTTTATTGTGAAAACGATCATAAGATACAAATTTGATTAACGTAATTGGCACGTTCAAAGTTTTATTGTTACAACCAATAGATTAATTGTTAATTATCCGACAACCTGTTTTGCAACGAAAAATATTTTCGTTGTACACAATTTTAAAACGTAAAGTGTAAACAATTTTAATATTTATTAAATGGATCTAGATAAGTATCATATTTCTCTGAATACGTATTAATAATAAATCGGAGAAAATCACTTTGTAAATAACATATAGTCTTTAACTAATTGGTAATAGATAAAAATAGATATGACGAGTATACCTTCGGAGAAACTACACTATTTCTAGCAAGCCATCACTTTTCTCTTGACTTTTCTAAGACCTAAAGTTTTCAACAACATTGTTTTGATGTATGTCCTAAGATTTAAGTACGGTAATAAACCGTATCAGAACAGTTTTTTGGATAAAACACACACGCTACAGTTTATACTAAATATTTGCAGATTATACAATTAATACATAATTATACAAATCATACTACTAATTATACAAATCTTCCTCGTTTATTGCTCTTTCTGTTTGTGAGACCCATATCGAAATCTGTTTAGTAGTTTAAAACAAATTAGCGGAGATACACACAGAACACGCACAGCGAATGTATTTTATATTATTTATAGATAATTACCTAAGTTTATACGTACAATAAAATAAACTTAATCATTTGGATACAAAACCATATAATTTACAACATGGTCGTATATAGCTTTGTGCATGATCAGTTACTGGACGCTCGGCATATCTGTGAGATCGAAATCGATGGTAATAAAAACCATATTATTATATATTATTATATTAAATAAATAAAAACATATACCTACTTTACGTAAATATATAAATATACATTTCTTATTATTATAAAAATATCTAGCTAATCTAAATCACTGAGTGGTATACCGCTTTAATCATTGAAATAATCACGATATCTCAGAAACTATAACACTTATAAACTTGAAATTTGGCAGGTGGGTTCCTTATAGGGTGTAGACATTCGCGGATACGGATTTTACGAAACTCTACTCCTAAGGGGATAAAACGGGGGTTGGAAGTTTATGTTTTACAAATTTCGCCTAGGTAAAGCCGCAGATTCAGCTAGTTCATATACGACACTTTTACGCACACATAAGGATTAGAGAGCAACAAAGGAAGCATTTAATAACGCCATAAGAGTCCATCGTACTCTCTAGCGCGACAATAATAGTTACACATCAAAAATAGTTATACGATTGCGTAATGACATTTAGAAGTGACAACCCTAATCATCCCAAGTGGTCTGTGAAGTTAGCATTTTGAAAGTTTCATGACAGTTCCCAAGTAGCGGACACGGCGGCCATTGCAATCTTCAAAAGTTTCAAGGAATACCGTTATATGACAAAGCGTCTTCTTCTAGACATTCCCAAAGGAACAATCTTAAGCATATTCTTTCTTTATTCAGATCTTATAATCATATTATTTAAAAAAAAGAGTATGATAATTTTGTTGACCTCGCCTTTGTTTTTCTGAGCATTGGACATAAGATACAGGTTTGGGTATATATATTGACAATCAATGTCATTTAGGTTATTTTAACTTAACACGGACTAATACGAAAGAAAATAATTTTCAGCAATTGATGTTAAACATGTTTATCGTTAACAGAACTTTTAACTAACATATATAACTCTATATAGTGTAAATGATACTACAATATAAGAAATTTCTTTACATTCAAAACACCAGTGGAATTCGCATTTATCACGCCTTACAGGTAGACTCAGGTTAATAGCACACGCGCTTAGTGTGCGTCCTGAGTGACAGCGCACCGCGCACGCGGAATGTCTGAACATATCCGATCTGCGCACGTGAAAATTTGCCGTCTCACGCAGGACGTACACATAGAAAAGTTAGTTAGTTTGGGGCATCGCTTTAGAAACACTTTAATTATAGTTAAGAGTTTATACTTTGAAATCACCTGTTAGGTCAATTTCTACTCATGAATCTAGACTTTATTTGGAATGCTTATAAAAAAACTAAGAATACTTACGAATGCGTTATATTTACAATGATAATATCGACGTATAAAATCGACTGTTATGATGGAAAGTGTGTCGAACGTTATATAAATATAGGAAGTAAGGATAAACTTGTAACCCCAAGTTTTCGACTTCGCAAAGTCAATACTTCCTGGTATTTGATTCTATAATAAGATCCCCCAAATCAAAAGTTCAGGTTAAAAAAATATGTAACTCAGTATTCGATCAAATTTACTTTCTATTATTTTTTCTGGATAGAATGCTCACTTTAGCTGACAAAGATTTCTATGATAAGACCGGCCGGATGAATATTCTCAGAAAAATGGACTGATTTTGAACAAGATGATTTCTAATTTATTAAAAAAAAATGCTTACATTTCAACATAATATGGATTGTACAATCACTCAATTCAGCATAATAATATAATTATAGTATTTAAAACGCATAAAAAATATAACTTTTTATTGCAATATGAAGTGTCATTTAAATGTGTAAATGAAGCCACTGCTGGTCCTCATATCTGTTTGGGGAAAAGAATAGAATGTTTTTATTTTTATTTTATAGGTTGGCGGAAGACGAATGCGCCGCCTGACGGTAAGCGGTCACCACTGCCCACAGACATTAGTGCTGTAAGAAATATCACCAATGCGCCACCAACCTTGAGACCTAAGATGTTATGTCCCTTGTGTAGTTAAACTGGCTCATTCGCCCTTCAAACCGGAACACAATAATACTAAGTATTGCTGTATGGCGGTAGAATATATGATAAGTGCATCCATGCAGGTTTTTGTCTAGGCTTAAACCCACAATCGTCAAGTAAAGCTGTAATGGTATTCTAACATTTTTTTTATTTTTTAATGTTTATGAAGTATTCGATTACCTAATTAAACGAAGAAGAACGAATGGAAACTCCGACTATTTGAGGGTTTTTTTTCAAATGATCCTATTTCCTTGTGTCTCGTTTTATTTTAATTATTAATCGTCTCGACCTGCAGAAGATTAACCCTTGGAAAATTAATTACAAATTTTCATGCCCTTTACTTCAAAGGAGAAACAACTTTTCTCACTTTACCCGAAATTATTTATTTATTTATTCGTCTGTACAAAATACAAAGACCCGAGAATCCCTTGGAGATACGACACATGGATTTCAACCTTAAAGTCGCTTGTCGGATCAAATCCGGCCAAGCTCCAATCTCGTGCTCGACGGGTTTAATTCAATTTGATTTGATTTTATTAAATTATTTTTAAAGACTTTTATTTAGTAGATGATAAGTATTCTCCTTTCCTTATTACCGACGGACAAGATCGTAAGTGATCGTTTGCTAAGGAAACGTTTCATTGCTTATGCAATGTTTATACGTCTGCCACTTGAATTACTTCGCCGCATATTTGCAATCTTACAAACGCAAACATTGGATAAAATGTTTGTACAAACTGGCTCCAACATGCACACCTAAACAAACAACTGCCTTTAAAACTACTAAGAGTTCATTTTTCAAATGCATCGTAGTAATCTATAGTGTCACGAACTTTTCAATATACTGTGAATATGTCGGTCTTTCATGAGAGTTGCCAAGTTCCAAGTGAACTTTCGTCGTAAAAACGGAATAAAAGTAACTTGCCAACTTACGATAAGTCAATGTTTCAGTGAAAAATTTTGATTCATTTCGATACTTTAATTTTTTTAATTAGTAAATATTTAAGTGTTTACTGAAGATTTTAAAATAGAAACGATATTCACATTTAAGTTAATACATTAAACCTCAAAACAAAATATTTTCCACTCCAACCTTACATACATTCATATACCATCAAAAAGTCAGTATAAATATGTAATTTCGATTAAAATCCAAAATGAAAACAATCCCAGTCCAATATGTTATTTCTCCTAATTAAATTCTAAAAAATTGGAAAAAAAGAACCAATTATTCATCTGCTGTATTAAATCTTTATTTAAATCTCAAGTAAAAACAAAACGATCACGGTTTCTATTTACACGGTAAACATGGCTTTTCCAACATCAATCCTGACTAATGACTCAAATCAAACAATGTCAAAGGTTGGAAATAATAGCGTCTGATTCAACTGCGTTTCCACTCGACCGATCAAAAGGCAAGTGCAATGCATCAATCGTCCTTGTTATCGGTGAAATGCTTCTGGTATTTCAACTGGCCATTGTTCAACCGTTCAGAGTTACTTTCATTTACGATCTTAAATAACCTAATAGATACATTTATTTCAAAATTTACATCATCATTTTAAATATATTTCGTTCGATTTATGATACGAACAACATTACAACTCGTTTATAAATATTTCTAGGATATATAATAACAATAAAAATGTTCAAACAATCGACTAAATCAATCGAAATATTGCAATATATTTCCACTCAGCCGATCAATTGGCAAGTACGATTCATTAATCGTTCATATTGTCAACAATAGGCGTTATAGTAGACTATTGTTCGATCGATCAAAGTAATTGTTATTGGTGAATTTTATATGTACATCTATCAATCTTCATTATTATATCAAGAGCTTATTATCAATGAAGGTTGGATTCGATTGCTGGGTAGAGCAAATAAACTAAAAAACCTTGTCATCATCATAGCAGCTCAGAATTTAAAATTTGTGGTGTTAACGCTGATCTGGCATCTGAAAGATTTATCTGGATTTGCCATCGGATTTTGAGGGCGCACTTGTCTTGCGCACGCGCACACCATATGATCCAACATTTTCTGCGCAGTTCGCTATATCGCTTCAAAATAGGCGACGTGTCCAAAATAGGTCAAGAGATATAATCATGTTTGTATATATATATAAGCTAGAACAGAACAGAATAAGCAAGTATTACATTGTTGAGGAACAACCTGAAACTTTCTTTAACTGTAATTATTATTTAACTCTCTTGGGCATTTTGATTTCCATCTTTGAGTAGGGGTGTCAAAATTTACAATTATGATTAATAATTACGCAATAAAGGTAATAAAAATATAGCATTGCTTAGGTATTCGATATGCATTTCTAAGTATTCAAAATAATCATTTTAACTATCCCTGTTTTTTTTGATATTTTTATTAATTATTAAAGAAAATCTGTAATACTAAGAATTATTTTACTGTGGTTTTTTTTATTTTTTTCATTCAAATTCGTTAGAAAAGTAAATAAACTTATCTATTTTGACTTGAAAATATGATAAATATTTTTTTCTCTTTAATAGGTATAATGTTATTTTCAGAATAGTATAATTATTTTAATATCAATCTAATTTTGACAACCCTAATAATCTCAGGTGAACTGAAAATTCAGCATTTCAAAAGTTCCATGACACTTCAAAAGTGCGCCTCGGTTATCGTGATCTTCAAAAGTAAAACAGTATCCAGAAGTTTTTACTGACTAAACCGCTATACGAGACTCCTCATGGGACCATTTATATATATTACTGCGGAAACTTTACACAACCATATCGTTTCTGTTTTTGGCTTTTCACTTTGGTAGTGTTATCTAACTGTAAATATTTGAAATAAAAAAATTTAAATACAGAAAAAAAAATTGTTTACTGTGAAAATTTTCTTGCTAAACATTCTCCGTAAATCGCATTGCGGTTTCCGTAGATTTGTTGATTTATTACCTATAAATTGGATTTATCATTAGTAGAAACACAATTCAAAAAGGCATTATGCACAAAAATATTTCAAAGAAATCGTTTCATTTTAACTAAACGCAACCAGTAATTGAATACAAAACGAGAAGAACCTTTATTACAAAGTTACAAACACTTACAGATAACTCGATCATAAAGGGCCTTTAGTAGCCCTAAAATTATTACACTCTTGGCAAAAACGGGACTCGAAGACATCTTCAATATTCACCAAGAACCTCCAAAGAGGGTTTGATGATTCTCAGATTGAGGCTAACAAGTTATGCTATGCTTTCAGAATATGACAACTACAAGTACGGTATTGAATATTTAGATTAGTATTGTTTCAAGGACAGTTCGATAAACTATTTTAATATTTAGCAAATCCATTATAATCATTGTTACATAACACTACTATAAATTAACTAGCTTGTGCCCGCGACTTCGTTCGCGAGAAGTAATGAATATTTGTAAGTCTAATGTTATAGTGAGCCAAGTTTAAGAGATAGAAATTTGCAGTCACGGACTTATTTATATAACTTATGAAGGGAAACCATTTTGTAATACATGTTTTTCACGAAACTATAACCGTTTACGCAGCGCCCGCAACGGAAGGTCTCAAAAGAATAATTTCCCCCGTTTTTGCAACATCTTTCATTGATACTCCTCAGCGTTTTAGTATATAGCCAAGCCTTCTTTGATATCTAACACGGAAATAATTTTTCAAATCGTACCTTGAACCAAACAAAAAAACTCTTCAGCTTTGAAATATTAGTATAGACCATAATTTTATCAGCGTCGACAAATAACTTCAATCAATTTATAAACCAATTTTTTTTTTGTGATATTTCAAGCATAACTGATAATTATTGCTTAATATACCTACTCAAAAGCCCAGAAACATTTTGTCGTAAACGATAAAAATACTATGAATAACGTTTTCAGATGTACATAAATTTCCCTGTCAAAGGGACGCGAGATAATAACATTGTTGCGAATTAAGTAATCGGATAAATTGCGCTTTTAAATGCAACATTTTGTAATGCAAGGATAAATAAACCATTTCACTCGTTCCGCGGGCGGCCGTTTTAAAACATGCATAAACATGTAAATCTGACGTTTAAGGTGCTTTCATATAAAACATGTTTATTAATTAATTATTTTCTATTTATAAAGTAATTTATTATAATTCCTGACCAATTCACTACATGGAATACTGAGTTTTCGTGTGTTACGTTCATTATTACTTTGCTGTGGTTTACTATTTTATTTGCCTCACAAAAAAGATATATAAAGTAAACACCCTAAACGAAGTTTAACTATAAAAGCTAACCCTGATGGCCCAGTAGTAAGAACGCGTGCATCTTAACCGATGATTGCGGGTTCAAACTCAGGCAAGCACCATTGAATTTAATATGCTTAAATTTATGATTATAATTCATCTCGTGCTCGGCGGTGAAGGGAAACATCGTGAGGAAACCTGCATGTGTCTAATTTCAACGAAATTCTGCCACATGTTTATCCACCAATCCGCATTGGAGCAGCGTGGTGGAATATGCTCCAAAGCATCAAGGGAGAGCAGATTAGCCCAGCAGTGGGAAATTTACAGGCTGTTAATATAATGTTGTTATAAAAGCTAGATAAAGATATAATATACACATTTTCCAAATCATTAATAAAGTTTGTATAATAAACTTCATTGAGATTTTAACTGAAATTAAATTTTATAAAAAAATATTTATTTTATTTAATCAATTTTATAAAAATTTAATTATTTTACTTCATATTATTCAAATATACTCATACACTATATATATATATATAAGAATCAATTTAGTAGTTATTTACAGATAACCTCTACATATAAACAAAAATATACACTTCTGAGTACTCATGACGTCATCGATTTATTAAAAACTTAAGTTTGTGTAAGAACAATGATACCATAATTGTAAATTTTCGTGAAAGAATCCAACAAAATGCATTAAATATGCTCTTTGGACGTGACCTAAATGACACAGTAATTTTACGATGTGAAATAGCAGTTTGTTTTCGATGCAGTATTGAAGCCGCGGTTCACGTAATTTCCGTCGACAGAATTCAAACTAGAGCGAAATCCGAATTAGAGTTTGGGTCATTTGGGACCCGAAATCAAAATAACCACTTTTTGTCATGTCACGGCGACAGCGGTTAAAAGATATATAAAATTTAAAAAAAAATGAATTTATGTATTTTATGCGTCGTTATATAAATAGCATTTATATTACGAATACAAACGTGAGTTAGTCTTTTTGTTACGCTTTTCCGTACGTACTAAACTGATCATTGTAAAATAAACATTGTTAGCTGTATGGAATGTTTAAAAGTACATATTTATTAATAAAATATTACATTAAAACACTAGTTCAATGAAACATAAACCAAACCAGTTTCCATTAAAACCTAATTCATATGATATAAGAATCATATATTTCAGTTACTTAATTTAATAATTAATTATTAGTATTTTTGCATACATAAAACCTTCTCCTCAAAGGGAGAGGATTACCTTTAGCCCAGCAGTGGGAAATTTACAGGCTGCTAATGCAATGCAATAATGCAATACATAAAATAAATTATTAATAAATTGAATTATATTGATTTAATTTTTATATGGAATTTTCATTTATTGAGGGATCAAGAAAACTGAATTAAATTAGTATTTCGTTATATAAAGTTTTTTGGTTCGTATCAATTAAACCACCTAAGCTCTACGTTGTGGTCACCGTCCTAATTGCATTATAATTGAAGCCTATGTATTTATTAAAGCATTTCCACCAACATTTAATTATGTAGATGATGTTGCATTAATACTATAGCTATTTTAACGTAGAAATAAATTAGTATAATTTATAATAACATATAATATATCACTTAAAGCAGCTTTTCAGCGCTAGACACAGCTTATCTAATTATCTTTGTGCAGTTATAGCGATCTATCACTTAGCAAATGAATCACAGCCTGAACTACTGCCATAGTTTTAGTAGCACTGTGCAATCTGGTGGAAAGCGTAATTGTACGTCACTCGGAATTAAATCGTCCGTGAATGAATTTATTTCGCTGTTTACGTCATTTTGAAAGGATATTTTATTGGTTCGAGTACTTTTAAACGTAGAACCGAGTGATTACAAATCTGGTCACATTCTCGGTTACTTATTTCTGAGCAAATGTACTAATAATAATAGAACATTAATAATATTATATTAACATCCCTTAAAAGTATTTAAGATTTTACGCAAATAATCGACTCCAAAGAGTATTCGAGTACAAAGGTCGAAAAGCTGTTAACAAGATTTTATACATTGACATAAAGTATCTAACAAAAAACGTAAAATGTATTATCAGGACTAAATGAAGCCTTAACATAAAGATAAAAGATTTTATTTCTTTATACGTATTATCACGTGTAAAAATATACATTTGAATATCGTATATTAACCATAAATGTTATTAATGAAAAAATATAAACATTCCCTTTAGTATGCGAGTAATATATCCTGTGATAAAAAAATAGCAAACACAAAATCCAGCGATATTGCTGGTTGATAATATTTAGGAAGAAAACTTTTCCCATTATTCAGAAATCTTGCGAACAAAACAAGGACTTGACGGATAGTACTCGAGAATTCACATTAGCGAAGAAAATCAAGTCAAACACAAATTACTATACAAGAAGTTAAGCGATATCAGTGCACAAAGAAAACAACATTATCGTTATTACACTATTAATAATATTTTATTTTGAGTAGAGATGTTCCAGTCGAATGAAGACGGTTAGACATTAATGGGCTATTACTAGACTATGATATTTTATGTAACACGTTTACCAGTATTTTATAAACTATTTCTAACTATTGAGCCGAGATCGCCCAGTGATTAGAACGCGTGCTTCTTAACCGATGATTTCGGATTCAAACCCAGGCAGACACCACTGAATTTTCAATTGCTTAATTTGTGTTAATAATTCATCTCGTGCTCGGCGGCGAAGGAAAACATCGTGAGGAAACCGGCATGTGTCTAATTTCACCGAAATTCTGCCACATGTGTATTCCACCAACCCGCATTGGAGCAGCGTGGTGGAATATGCTCTAAACCTTCTCCTCAAAGGGAGAGGAGGCGTTAGCCCAGCAGTAGCAAATTTACAGGCTGCTAATGTAATGTAATGTATAACTATATCAACAATTTAATTTCTCGGAAAGAATATATATAATATAATTAATCAGTTAAATTCCAATATTAATACGATTTATTATAACTGTATTAATTTGATTATTTATAGAAAAGCAATAACATTTCCTTCGACATTCTATTTATATGAAGAATTTCATAAATAACTCTTTACGCAAATAATACTTTTTTTTATTAAAAAGTGTGTTATTTATAAAATTATATGTGTAAATATACTATAGCGAATTTGATTGTATTTTATTTATAAAAGGATTTCTGTAAAACATTTTACGGTCAAAATTAATTTCACTTACAGAAACTGGTTATTTACTACTGGTTATTATTAGTTATAAATGGTGTACTGTTGATAAATATTCATGAATTTTATATTGACATTTCCTCTGAACAAAAATACATTACGTTAACATAAATACAAAATCTATATATATACTTAGAGCGGTTGCTTAGAGTTTTGTTGCCAAACCCCTTTTAGTTTCAAACTGTCGGTTTGACTGTTTCTTGTTTGTCGTGAGTCAAAGAACATATTATACGCAGAAACTAATTGCCCTACACTGAAAAAAAATAAAACATTTTTTTCTATGAACTATAAACAATAAATGGTATGGATAACCTAGAAATGGTAAATCATATATCTAAAGGATTAAAATAGGAATACATATTTGATCGAAAATTACTAAAATATATGATGTGTGCTGCGATTAAACACGACATTTGAAATCCTGGGATCTGTAAGACAAGAATTAGCGTTTTCGAGGCGAAAGCGATCTATCCAAGATTGCATTAGCACTTAAGATCAGGTTTGACTGTTCTCCAACGCAAGCCTAAAGTGGAAAAAAATATCGTTCATTTTGCATTGAATAAATATTGTATCTTAAATAATTGAATAGCTAGAATAGTGTGAGTAGAATAATGTCTGGTAACGATATTCAAAAAACACTTAATAAACGCCGCTCTATAAATAATGTTTCATAATATTCATATATGAAACATTATTTATAGGGCGTATTTATTCATATCTGTGACGTATAGATTTTACTTTAAATGTTCTTTATTAGTAATTGAATAACAGTCGGTTTTTTATGTATAACGATTCTTGAAATATAGGAACCTGGTATTAGAATTATATATAAGAATTCAAAATAGTTACTGTATAAATCTTGACCGCGTGGAATGGTGGCAGGAATGCTAGCAGCATTTCCCCGTTGAATCGCAATTCCGATCCTCTGGGCTAAAAACGAACCAGCCCTCCTGTCACCAGTGGAGGCAATAAGGCGAGATGTTATACTTGTGATGAAGCTCTTTGCACCACTACTCCAAGGGCCAAGTGTTTCGACAGCAAATGGGACAAAAAAGTAATTTCACATAAGACACGAATATTTAGATCTTTTTTTTGCTTCAGCTTTTTCCGCAGCGGCACCGGCTCTCAACATTGTTTCTTGGGTTTGATTCAATATAATATTTAGGTTTTCTTCAAAGCCGAGCAAGAGATTTGTTCAGCTGTAATCTTCACGAAAATTGTAAACAATATATTTTATTGTAAAATTAAAATGGTCATGTTGAATAATCAATAATCTATCCCTTCATGTTCTACGCCGAGATCAGGACATTCATTGATTTAATTCAGCGACGTTTCAATCAGTCAATGTTTAATTGTAAACAGACATCTAGGTTACAATTGCAAGATACATAACCGTGGCATGTTTACCGAGTACTTAAGTGTCGCACTACCGAATTAAGTTTTAGTGCTCTTTGTTTAATAGTTACGATTAATCGTCGCCGCGTCCCTTTCAATTTTGAATAAAATTTACTTCATCATATTAAACGTCAAAATTAAGAAGGTCATAGTTAATATTGTTATTTTTTTTAAATCACTTGTACTTTAAATTCAGTTGATCAATAATAAAAATATAGCTTATGGGATAATTAGTTAATTATACCACATATTATTCATCAAATAATTTTGAATATGTTAAAAAAATCTATTTCAATTCTTATATCTAAACTCGATCGTATTATATAAAAACGATATAGGTCAAAGTAGCTGGTTTCAAAGCTTGAATCGGGATCCCTTATTGCATTGTAATAAAGGCTATTATAGATCGATTACGTTTCGGTTTAAAATTACAAAGTTCTAATCGAAAGGCTACAAAGGAGTTTGGTTTGAGAACACGATCTAGATGGATACTTATAAATTTCATCCGTTAAACCTTAGAAAAATGAACGTTATGGAAATGCCATATATAAATTCAATAACGACAGACAGCATTACCGTCGACCTTGTGTCACTTTGAAACAAAATTGGTAATTAAGTTAACCTTAGCCACTAAATACCACATATTATTACAAGAAGATAGAAATCTGACCTCCGCAACACAATGATTACGTCTAGAAACAGTAATGAGTGATCTTATGACATTTTAGCATTGTTGTAACAATTATAGTTAAAACTATTGTAATAGTGTCTTTTTGCAACATTAAAATAACATTCTCTGGAACGGCAGGACCAATTTTGACGGGATTTTCACTGGCAGATTGATGTAATAAGGAGTAACTTAGTAACAACACTAACTTTTTTGTTAAATTTAAACGCGCACGAAGCCGGGCGCACATCTAGTTTTGTATAAAATAAATGTATTTCTAACCGATTTCGATCAGGGCGACCATTGGCAATAGACTGAAGATATTACAGTATTCAAGTGTATGCTCACGCTCAAGTGCACTCTATTCCCTATCCGATACGACTAGACAGAGTTTGGAGGCAGGACTAAGGGCTTTACGTGCGAGTGTAGTGCGTCGACATGGGTTGAACCTAAGGCCTTGGTATCTGCTTTCATGTTAGCTAGACCATCGAGGTAGTACAAATATTAAAATTACTAATATTGACTTGCCTTGTCGAATTTCTAATAGGATTATCTGTTTGCCCACTCGTTTACAATTATCCGCCGAAATAAATCTGCCTTAATATCAGTTGGAGTTATTATGTATAGAATTATCCTGTTAAATGGCAAAAGTTAATTATAATGGCGAAATTCTAAATTCTTCCAAGCACATTTGAGTTAAGAGTGATGACTCATTCAAGAGATATGGGGAACTATCTTATAGAGATATGGGGAACCGCAGCAAAATCTCAAATAAATAAATTGCAATACCAACAAAATAAAATCATAAAATTACTTTTCAATTATCACTTCCTAACACCAACCGCCAAAATATATGAAGATGAAGATTAATGAACATAAAAAAATTACATAAATACAATACCTGCATATTTATTCGAAAATATTTTAATAGGATTATCCATACAAATAATTCGTTCACTAAACAAAACCAAGTTTTCGATCGCAGCAGTCGACGGGCTAGCTACATAATCGTACCGAAACATCGCACTTCATACGGAAGAACAATAATAACAACAAACGGAGCCCGGCTATATAACAGTATACCCTCACATGTAAAATATGTTGACTCATTACATACATTTAAAAAACAATTATCAGATAATTTTTTGAATAATAACTAGATCTAATTTATTATAAAACAATCAAATTTAATTTGAGTGTATGAGGTGGGACAAAGTTAAACATATAAATTATACTTGATTATTGTTTTGTCTGTTGCTAGTAAATTTTATTTTGTATATATATTATGTATTTAATATTACATTACTTGGTGGTAGGGCTTTGTGCAAGCCCGTCTGGGTAGGTACCACCCACTCATCAGATATTCTACCGCCAAATAACAGTGCTCTGTATTGTTGTGTTCCGGTTAGAAGGGTGAGTGAGCCAGTGTAATCGCAGGCACAAGGGACATAACATCTTAGTTCCCAAGGTTGGTGGCGCATAGGTGATGTAAGGAATGGTTAATATTTCTTACAGCGCCTTTGTCTATGGGCGGTGGTGACCACTTACCATCAGGTGGCCCATATGCTCGTCCGCCAACCAATGAAATAAAAAAAAAAAAACATATAATGGATACGACGAGGAACTGCAAGTGAACATTACTTTAATTTATTGTTGTCACATAAGTGACAATGTATGTCTTTGTAGATAATAAATTATTTAAACCTAAACCTAAGTCCATTCTATTGTCCTATACGTGTAGCTACAAAACTTACGAAACCAATTCTACCAATGCTACCAAAGTAACCAAAACGAATAGTATCTTCAATGTAGTAGACAGACATTAATCGACTAACAATAGTCAATTTTTGTTTATCCACATACGATTATAATTATGTCATATCTATTCTATAAAATAATCTAAGTACTGAATTTTAAATCTAAGTTACAGCCTTGGCCATTTTAAATGGAATATCAAACTAATGCTAAACCAATTTAATATAAAGTAAAAGATGCTTTTAATAAAATATAATTACAAAATATCAGCTCATTTTGTAAGTGTAATAGGCTCTTAATAGTCTCTCAAAGATAATTAATCTTTACGTTTTATTACTGCTTGGAAAATGATCGAATCTGAAGGTCTCTAATTATCAAGCTTACATAATTAATTAGTCTGTTATTTTAGGCGCATCATACGAATTATTCTCGAGTAGGAAGATATTTATCAAACAATTTAATCGATATGTTATTTCAGAATATTATTTAAGGTTAATTAAAACAACTGACGACTTATATAATTAGTTTTGTACCGAACAGATATACAGATTACTACAAAAGTAATCTGTATATCTCTTCGGTTACTTAATAACGATTTTAACACTAAACCAGATCACATAAAATTTGACATAAAAATTGCTTGAAACTTACTCATTTAATTCTAAATTTTAAATTATATGAAAATACGTATCAACATTATAAACACAGAAATGAAAGCAATCGTCCTGACCGATTTCGAGAAATCTCAAGAGAGACCAACTACTCATAATCAGATGGTAAGGAGTTCAGGCGCAGAACCGACGGCTATACGTGTTTTACGGCACAGAATTGTACATACTTTAAAATTAAAGACTCTGGGATTCTACTGAGATTTCTTCGACAAAAAAAAAAACTAATAACATTTTATCGGTTCGACCTGTATCTAGCCACTAAACCAACGAGGTATACACAAAAATGACCTTGTATATGTTTAAGTGTCTCATCGGGATATAATTGTACCTAATAGCAATGTTTTAAAATATCTATCAGTAATCAATAAATATTTTAAACGGTTTCTAAAATGACATAAGGTGATAAATAACTTAATCGAGTTTTCAAAAATTGTCATAAAAATATACCTACTATAAATATGAGTAAAGCCCAAAGAATATCTCTACTAGGTTGCATAGCAATAAGTTAATTTATTAATAATCGAATGTAATAACGATTAACTACTCAAATATTATATTATTACATAATAATAATGACAGCTTTAGAGTGACTAGCCTGGTTTATAAATATAAAATAATAATAGATAGATTTAATTTCAGGAACGAAATTATATATTCTGAATGACTAGATATGATGTTAATAGTTGTTTCTTTTTTTGTATGGGTTAACTATCAAAGGCTTTATGATATATTGATATAATTATATACTATAATGAACTTATCCTGGAATCCCCTAACATATATTATGTAGAAGTTATTTAAACTCATTTTATAAAGTACACCACCAACTATAATATTAGTTTTCATAGACGCATATTGTGAAAGCTTTATCTGAGGGTGTCAGTTTATATTCGAAAATCAAACTTTTCCCACATATCTTGTGAGCGAAATTAACTTTACGTAACATCCAAGATGAAATGTTTACCACTTTCGTGTTGTTGCCTACGAACTTGCCTATTGGCTGTTTCGGGCTAACTATAAGTGTAAACATAATATAATATATTTTATATGATATTTTTTGAAAATATCAATCTATTTTTTATAGTTGCATTAAAATACTACTGTTATTACAATCAATCAATAATCCTCAGTCAATATGTCTCTATTGTTTTAATGATATTAACGAATGTCAATTATTGCTAAAAATATTAGGAATATGACAAAGATAATTCACTCAAACCTTTATAAGTTTAATAAGTACAAATATTTGCATTAATATAATACAGAGTTCATCTAAAAATATTGAATAAATACATCAAAGATTGAAAAAAAAACGTCAACATTTTCTACAATAAAAAAACCACAATTATTACGTATAAATAAATATTTGCTACATTTTTACGACAGGCGCTTTATTATTACTTTTACAATAGCTTTTAATTATTATATTTAAAAAGAATAAATGCTTTCATTCGCAGATTAATTGTAAACAAAAATAGTTGTTTAGCAATCTTAATCTCGTAGTAGGTATTTTGTTGTTTAGATCTTGAGAAATTCGAGACCATTTCGCATCTTAAGCCTTGCAAATTTGCTTATCCCTTGCTTGGGGCTTAAGATAAAACAGTCTACCAAATTTTATGATTATGCTTCCCTATTTGAGAGATAAGTTGATGAATGGCTCAATTAATTAGTGACCCTGTCAGGGGTTTTGCTTACATTATCTTTCTATAAATTCTAGCTATACAAATATGCAGATAAGCTCACTAAGAATTATTATTAATCTATATTACGTAAAAAATATTTTACAGCTTACCATGTTAGAGTATATAAAGATATTACAAGTATTGCATAGTTTCAGCCACAGATATTATAGTTATATTATAAGTAGGATATAATAGGGTATATTATATAACATCATTAATCTCTTGTGCTCCAACAGCATCTACTTTGTATATAAAAAAAAATATATTATATATTATATCTGTGACAGAATTAATGATATTCCTTAATATCAGTATAAACTTACAAAATAAAACAAGAGATCTAGAATTCTAAATAACTATAACTCGGTACATTCGTAACTCTGAAAATATATCTACAAAAGAAATTAATAAAAGTGCTTTAAGTATTTTTCGTAATTATAAAATTCTTTTCAGCTTCTAAATTTGGACGAGTTCTTTAACTTTAGATATATTAAAAGACGTCCGAATGAACTCATACCAAGAACGGATTCGCGAATCGTACGTGCGATAAAATGTATAAAGCATGATTCTGTATGGGCAAAGAGGTCACGGCGTTAGACATAATAAACGTATATAATTATACATATTTCTCCCAATAGATGGTCAATGATAATCCCACTAACTATGCGCTTATAATCAATCTAAGTTATGTACAAAATAGATCAAAATAGTGAGTACTATTTGTCGCCATCGTTTTCGATCGCGTTCGAGAGGTTGGGCGTCAAATTTAAGCCTATGTTCTTGGAGTTCAAGCTTGTTTTATAACAAACATATTGTTAAATAACTAACAATTATTATAAAGGTTTTAGTTTTTTTACAGGTACATAAAATGAATACAAAATAAAGTATATCAAGAAATCTTAAAACAAACAAAAATAAAACCCATTACAATAATAGACGTTAATTTAAATTAATAACACAAGCAATAATCATCCAATCAAGAAATCCAATTAAATATCCTTAATAATGTATTCAAAATTTAACATAAATAAATCATACTACAATTCCGAACCAAACGATTGAGACATAGAAATTCCGATACAAACAAACATAAATCCTTGCAAATCGGTGATACAGGTAGCTATTCTTGTCACGTGATGCAACCATGAACTAATAATGGGTGCCCCTACGAGACACGTTTAATTATTGAACATTGCACCTGACTCTAATCCTTTCAACGACATCTAACGCTTCGCAACGTTGATGTTTTGTATCCAGATTAAATGTTTCACTAAATGTAACAACAACAAATCAATAGCAAATTGCTCAGTGGTTAGAACGTGTTTTTTTTTCATCGAAGATCGTGGGTTTGGACCCGGTTAAGAACCATTGAATTTACAAGTGCATAATTCGTGCTCAGTGGTGAAGGAAGACATCGTCACAAATTTGTCAGATGAAAATCTGCAATGCTGATGGAATATGCTCCATAATTTTTTCTCTAAACGAGAGGAGAGTTTAGTGTATAATTTAATTTTTTATCTTTATCCCAGTGGAGGGAGATCAACCTCTCAATCTCTAAAAATGTCTTATAACATTTTCAAAATACTTGATCCATATTGCTAAGTTAACAATGTCGAACATTTATTTCCAAACGTAATAATAATGTTTGACAAGAAAATAGAGCTAAATTTATATTATTTTCCGTCTGGTACATATCTAGACATATACCTATATAGGTTTATTACGGCGTAACGTACATTTAAATAAAAAAAAAGTCAAAAATATTTACTTAATACAAACTTTAGATATTATGTTTCTTATAATTTTGCCCGCATTCAGATGAAAACCGTCTGGATCGTTTTTCTCTCTTTCAAATGTATTTAATAATATATAATATGTTTTGAATAATTTTTTTAATATCATCTAGCCGTCGTTTATCTTGAATAGGAATAATATTTAAATCGGATTAAATGTTATTAATTTAACCGAGATGGCCCAGTGGTTAGAACGCGTGCATCTTAACCGATGATTTCGGGTTCAACCCCAGGCAGGCACCACTGAATTTTCATGTGCTTAATTTATGTTTATAATTCATCTCATGCTCGGCGGTGAAGGAAAACATCGTGAGGAAACCTACATGGGTCTAATTTCAACGAAATTCTGCCACATGTGTATCCCACCAACCCGCATTGGAGCAACGTGGTGGAATATGCTCCAAAACCTTCTCCTCAAAGGGAGAGGAGGCCTTAGCCCAGCAGTGGGAAATTTATAGGCTGTTAATGTAATGTTAAAAAAAAATTAAAATGGTTAAATTCAAATAGAGACCTGTTGTTATTTTTGTTATCATAAGCGGTGGTCACTACATACCATCGAATGGCCCATTTGCCTGTCCGCCTACTTATACCGTAATAAAAAAATAGGTTATTTGTTCTAAACGTCCAATCTCTCTCTCTCTTGGACACCTTTGCACGGCTTCGTTTGTATTGTGTAATAAAGTATATAAAATAAATAAATACTTATTACCTATATCCGGAAATAAAACGAGTAACAAAAATCGTCTTTATATCAAAGGTCATTACGAACAAAGTCGTCTGCAAGTAATACGGTACATAAGGTAATGTACATGAACACACACAATGACCATCAGCAAAGCGTCAAACTAAGGTTAAATTACATAACGTTACGTCACTTCCGTCTGACATTGCGACTTTCACTCCGTCTTGTGTGAGACACAATTATAATTCTATCTCTCTCTGACGCAACTTACGATGTAACATTTACGTTAATAATAAGGAATAATTATATAAATATTATAAGATCCAATGAAGCACAAATATTTTAAATCTACTGAGATTTATTTATAGTTAATTAAAAAATACACGACTTTGATCGTTACCTTTTAGTCAATTTCAAAGACTAATTGACTTGATATTAACATGACAAAAACATGATCTGTTTTGTTTTAGTGTGTGTGTGCTTGTGAATAATTATATTGCGTTATTGCTTCCTATATAAAATCCAAAGGAATAAATTAAAAAGTAAAAAACCTGAAATATGCGCGTCTGTGTATAGGATATGTACATTACAAACCAAATAAAACCAAATACTAGAGTTACACTAAACCAATCCTGCCTCCATTAACTTAAATAACGTCTTAGTACTACATTCTGGATTGCATATTGGATTGAATAGGTATTGGTACCACAAGAAATATTAACCTTTGTAAGGAGTACATCGAAAATGTGCCAACCTTGAGAACTAAGATGTTATGTCTCTTGTTATTTTTGTTACACCGGCTCACTCACACTTCTGACTGGAACACAATTATATTATACTTATTATTTAGCGGTAGTGTGGAGATTAACTTGAACGAGGCCTTTTCACAAGACTTATCCGAATAACATATCATTCTTGCGATGTTTAAAATAGATATGACAATTAGAATTTTTTTTTAAAACGACGTATGTTCTTAGATTTATTTGCTTATATATGACTTTATTAATAAGTGAGGCTAATAGAGGATGTAATATACGTCTCTCGGCAGATGTTTCAGTTATGTTTTGTCTTTATAATATGGAGGCATAGATGCTTTAAAGATAATCAAGATTTTGATATAACCCCTTTTAACTTCAATTGTCATGTTATTACGTATTTACCTATACTTTGTCCAAGCTTTTTAAATTGTCAGTATATAATTAATAGTATAGCTCATACACGACAGTCAACTTTCGCTCGTTATAAGTAACTAAAATACATTTTTAATTTATTTATAATTAAATTTATACTCGTTTTCCGACGATGAAGTTGCTCTAATTGAAGAAACAGCAAATGGAACGTATACGAACTCGCCATAATGAACATATTAAAGAATTAATATACCGCTTCAAATTAACTTCTATATAAAAGGCGATCTTGTTATATGAAAAGGTCAATCGATATTGATTAAAATAGTGAAAACTAAATAAATATTTATAATTATAATTATTATATAATTCATTTGAAGAAGTCTTAGAATAAAATCCACTCTAAGATAAAAACCTGCTAACTTGTAAAGTAGAGGGATGCATTTATGTATGATAACTTCCCGATATGATGTTTGCCTACGCAGATAATAAATACTAGGAAACCCTGTCTCCTTTTTCTCTCGCTGAGAAAACTCGTTTCGTGTTTCTGTCATATGAAGAGCCCCCCACTTCACGTGACGGTGTGTGCAGTATGTGGAATCCAGATCCCGTCTCTTCAAGGGACGTCACTGGATCACTTGCATATGCTATCGTGACGAAACCCAATCTATCTGAGGAAAACCACTCAACACAACATACCAGCTATATAACAACAAACACTCAAAACAAAAGGTTTCTCCTTTATATAATAGATAATAAAATATATATTTATTATTATTATTTTTTTAATATACGACTGAAGAAGATTATTGTTAAAAGTAAAAACTAGTTCGAGGAAGACTAAACTATAACCAGAATAAGTTAAATGTACTTAATCAAAACAAGTAGTAACAATTTAAACGTCACAGATCATTTAGTAATCGGTGTTACTTCACAGGTCATGGCGCAACTGGTAGTGGTAACAGTAGTGTGAGTGGTCTCCGGCGGTGCGGTGGTCGACAATACTTTCACGGTAGGTTCTGTGATACTGTACGGTTTAACGGACTGTGTTAGTGTTGTGATTTGTGTAAAACCAGGTAACGATTGACGTTAATTTTAATATATCGTTATTTTTTCGTTTTATTTTAAAAATGGAATGATTTACATTCATATATTTTATAATCATTTCGTTTTTTTTTTAAATATGCCATGACGGAATTTAGCATATAATTTATTGAAATTCGAATTAAAAAATAAATATAATTGCGGCTTATAATAAAAACCTTGACTATTCTTATAACAGATTATAAATTAGATTGTGTTAAAAAGACCAAAAGTAAAACGTGATCGGAATATTAACAAACCTTGTATTATTTTTATATTTATTTTTATTTAACTTAAATAAAACATAATGGACAGAGACTGTATGTAATTTGCCCTTTGCCAATAAATATTACTCTCTGAAATGTCCGTACTAGGTTGACACTTGTTCACCTGTTAAGTGCCACGTTAGTAGGTTAGTTAGCTAGGGTTACAAACATGGATTTTTTTAAGGACTTCTGAAATTGGAGTTAAGTCAATGTTAGTAAAGCCGATCCTGCGTCTAACTTTATAACAATATAGCAGGTCGGGCTGACGGACAAACATCACTTATCTTGTAAATCGTATCCAACAATAAAAGAAAAAACAAAAAAAAAAAACGAGTATTGCAGGCATATGGAAATAACTAAATAATTAATCTATATAATTGTATAGTAATTTATACAAAAAGTTATAAAAATAATCATCTGTTATCAAGCAAAAATCATTATACAAGTATAGCAAAATAATGTATTCACAAAAAACGATAATAATAACATAATATTAATAAAATTTCAAAATAACATCGACTGTATTCTTACCCAAATAGTTATACCATTTATATACGTCGAATTAAAAATATTTGAAAACCCACCCGGGAATCCCTGTAGATTAGGCCTGCTTAGGCGGGCCAACCGTGCAAAACTCGCGGTAACATTATCCATAAACGATCTCGCGGCGTCTCCCGAAAAGACGGAATGGTTACCCGTTGTTTAGTAGATATTCCGGTGCTCTTGACGCCGAGACCCACGTAACCCCCAGTTTTTTGCATGGAAATTGAATACATGTGTGTTTACAGCGAGATTAAGATTAGGAAAAAATAAAAAATAAGTTCTAATCGATAACTGCACGACGAGCCGTAACCGTGTCTTGCTGGACTAACAATAAAAATATAATATTGGAAAGAAATAGTACGTGTAAAAAAAAATCACATTCTTACAATAATTATGTAAGATGAATATATAAATATAATTTATGTACACTAGATACGAGTGAAAGTCACATCAGATATGATTAATGGTATGTCGTTAGAATATTATCGACACAATTATCAATTATACTAGTTGAGTGAATTATGGTAAATTAGTTGATTGATTGTGATTTTTATTCAAGCGATAAGTGTAATTAGGTAATTAATACATATAATACAATTTAACTGCAAATTTATTGCGACTGAGTATAATATTAATAAATAAAGGTTATTACACTGATAACGTTTTAAATTTACTTGCGGGTAGGGCTTTGTACAAACCCGTCTGGGTAGGTTATATCAGATCAGATCAGTCTATTTGCGGTGGTAACCATTACCGTCGTTACCATTGGGCACACAGGGCACGTGCCCAGGGACCCCATCCTGAGAGGGCCCAACAACTTCCTTCACACGTTTGTGCACACGTTGAGTACTATGTAAATTTTCGAAATTTATATATTTGTAAGAAATAACTAACATATTTATCAAAAAAGGCTATTGACGACAGTCGCTATTCAAAGTAGAAAAACGTGCTCTTCATGATAGAAATAGATATACTATAAAATAGCCATAAAATTGTACAACCAATCAGATTCCTGCGAATTTACCAAAATTACCGCACCGCTTATTTGATACTATATTTAAGGCCTGGCCATAAGCTAATTATTTGTACATGGTAGTAAACATCAACCAAAAGAGCCCCAAATTCATGGGTACCCAAGGGGCCCAGCGTAGCTTGAGACGGCTCTGGTGGTAACCACTAAACATCAGGTGGCCTAGTTGCCCGTCCGCCTACCAATTAAAAAAGATAACTAATATATATATATAGATATATATATATAGATATACATAGATATATATAGATATAGAAAAGATAACTAATAATATATATATATATATATTTTCGATTATTACTTATGTATTTATTTGACTGATGAAAAAAGTTTTTTCTCGTTTGAATAGATACGAACCTGATTACAATTAACCTCGTAAAATTACCACATGCTAATAACGTGGTTCAGTGTTGTCACAATAAAACATATCACAAATTACCATTTAACAAAACTTTTGCCAAAATTATGAATCACAATTTAATTTCTGCACAAATTAGTGTACCTATAAATAATTCAAATAACAGATTAGTAAACGAATTTTCATTTCATAAAATGTCAATTGATAAATAAATGATTGAATAATTATATTCGTTAGGTTAGGTTGAACCATAAAAATATATATATTCAACTTAAACATTCACGAATGCAACGTGAAATATTAGTGAATTGATTGTTGAAATAATTATCTTTTATAGAATGATATTTGCACAATGCTTTTTTCCTAAATAGTATTTCTATCGCTTTTTGTGAAATAAACATTTGTTTAACTCGAAGAGCGAGATCTCTACAATGCCATTGTCCTGAGACAACTAAAGGTGAGTTAGATATACGCCTTCACAGCACTAGTGGATCTAGCGTTAGACCATCATCACCGTTAAAGCAAGGAACTCCTTTTGATACAAACTTGGTCTACTGATCAAGACAAGACAAAAACGTTACTCTCTAATTTTATTTCAATCGCTGAATACGAGCGTTAAATATCAAAATGTAATATCCGACATTCACTATAATAATTAATTACACGTAACAAAATTGCGGATCGGCGTAAGTCGGTTGTCGATATTTCACAAGTGATATAAGAATTGTGTACTGATACAATCGTAGGGCTGAAAACAATTTTTTGTTTAATACAAGAACAAGATTATCATGTCAATATTCTATATTTAAAGCGATTGAAATTACCAACCGCTGCTACATCTTTATAATAATATAGACTAAAACCTCCTCCGTAACGTACTATATGTTCTGGTATTAGTTTTCTATATATTTAGTTGTTTTTTTTATTAGTACAGATAAAAACATAAGTTACGAAGCACTTCAAAAATAAATCCTATAAACTAATTAAATCTTATATATTTTAAATTTAAAAACTGATGAGAGATGATTTAAAAATATGCCTTTGAAACTTATAAACATGGCCTGATCTATTTAAATTTTTCAATTCGCTTTAATAAACAGGTATATTTAGCAAATCCTTAAACGTTAAAAAGCTTCAGGAAATTTAAGAGGTCAGCAAATTTTTGACGGGATAATGAAATGGGGGTTTCCTGAATTAAAAGCAATAGAACATCTTATTTTTACAGCCCATAATTAAGGGGATGGTAATTAACCAGCGGGCCAATTATAATGATTTCAATAACAAAGCCAGTTCAGTTTGAAGCCGGAATTATACTTTCTCAAATGTTATTTTTGTTCGATTGAGGTCTTTGTGTGTTTTAATAAATCTTTGTACCTTCTTACAAAAGGTTTAATGATTTTAAATAATAATTAATTATGAGGTTTTGTTGTAAAAATTTATAGTAGTTTTTATATTTTTATTAAACCATTTGTGTATTTACCAACATGCTGCTTTAAGTAGGTACTAGGTAGTTATCATAATTGTGTTCTACCGCCAAGCAGCAGTACTGTAATATTAGTACCAACTGTTGTGTTCTGGTTTGAAAGGTGGATGAGTAGTGGAACTCCAGGCATAAAACACATAACAACTCCGTTTCCAAAGTCGGAGCATTGGCGATGTAAGAAATTGTTAATATTTCTTACAGCGCTAATGTCTCTGAACTGTGACCACTTACCATCAGGTGACGCAGCTAGCCGTCCTCCTATCACTATATCATATACCACATATAAAACAATCACTTCGAATATAGTATAAGTACTTACTTACTATATATCATTTATTTAAGTAAGTATTTTCACACGATTCATTCCGATATTTACAAATATTGCGAAGATGGTGCAAGATTTTGTTAAGCGTTTATTTTGAAACCAATGAGTCAATGGTTTACTAAAGACGTGCTAATAGATATTGAGTTAATAAAACTTACTATATTTGCAACCAGAGACGCTTAAAATCGTTATGAAATAGTGCAATTATATGGTACGGCCTCGTTGGTCTAGACTCTAGTGGCTAGTTGACCGTAGGTAGGTCTAAGTCCGAACTTCAGGTTTAGTCGATATAAAGTTATTGGTTTTTGTCGAAAATTCACAGTAGAATCCCGGAATTTAAAAGGAAGTATGTACACTCTCATACCTCGGAGAGGCATATAACCTACCTCAAGGATTGAACTATCGAATGAAAAATAGTTACAAAGATAAGCACGTTCAAACATAGAAATAAACATCCCCTCGATCAATCATACATTATCCATACATACATACGATCTATATATCTATATGGTATATACATATTACAATGATACAATCATTGTATGTAAAAATATATATGCAAAATTTAATTCTTATTTTGTGACGCTGCCTCTTAATAAAAACATTCAAAACATAAAATATATATATGCTCGTAGTAGTGGAGAGATTTTAATGTTATGTAATAAATGAGGGCGCGACATGGCTACTGCAAATTAGTATCCGGTTACTGCATTCAAGGAACGATTAGTGAAATATCTACTAGGCGTAACTGGACAGCGTACAAATATTTAAAAATCTTATGGAACTTCAACTCTTCGTTATATGTACAATAACAATTCACTAAGTAACTATATATACAACTAAATCTTAACAATATCTACAGAAAAAAACCGTAAAGATATATGATACGGTTTTTTGATACTCTGACCGTTGAGTGTTAACTCGCGAAAGTTAAAGGCCAGCAACGCACCTGCAAGGCCCCCGGTGTTGCAGATGTCCATGGGCGGTGGTAGTCATTTTCTATCCGGTGAGCCTACTGCTCGATTGCAACTTATGACATTAAAAAAAAAGTACAAAAAAAAAAAAATATTTTCAGTATTTGTTGTTTATAAACCAGTTGCATTAGATAATATAAAGAAAAAAAAAATTTATTCAAGTACACTCGTAAAATCACTTTTGAATCGTCACGTTACAGTGTTGAAATAAATGTAAAGCCACAATCGGTTCGGAAAGTAGATTTAACCGAGAAGAACCGGCAAGAAACTCAGTAGTTTCATATGGGAAAGAACGGATAATACCACGGTTTAATAATACCGCTTGGATCTTAATTGTATTCAAATAATTGTTCATATCTCAGAACTTACAAATTATATGCGAAGTCGAAAATGGCATTTTAATAATACTAGTTATTGTTAACGATAAAGTAGAGTCATAGATCCAAATAAAGGTAATTAATTGGGAACACAATCAAACCAAATTGTATGACTATATAAATGTTATGAATAAGAAATAATATATTATGTATATAACGGATAAATCAACATACAATTAACAAATCAAATCAAATCTATTTTATTCAAGTAAACTTCACAATTAAGCGTTTTTGAATCGTCGATATTTAATACTACCACCATTTCGGAAAGCGGCTTCCAGCGAGAAGAAACGGCAAGAAACTCGCATAGTTGCTCGTTTCAAATAAACAGATTTACAATGCTGTTTTTTTACGATAACAAAAATGCAACCCGAGCCTAAATAAACTTTTTAAATTTAGTAAATGGTAAATTGATTATATTTCCCGGTATCATATCTATACTAGTAATATTATAAATTTGAAAGTAACTCTGTCTGTCTGTCTGTCGCTCTTTCACTGCCAAACCAATAAACCGAATTTAATGAAATTTGGTATGAATCTTTTTGAAACTTGAACACCAAGGAAGGACATAGGCTACTTTTTTCGACAATCAACCCCTAAAATGCGAGCGAAGCCGCGGGCAATAACTAGTATTATATATGCGTATACTATTGCCCAAAAACGTTCTCTGTGCCGTATGCAAACGTAACAACAAAAACAAAATCTGTTACTACTTAAGCTTAGCTAAGAGTTCGATTAAAAATAAAACTCATCTCTTCGAACACTTTTTGTATTACAAATTTTATAAATCGAAGCCCCATTTGCGGAGAAAACTAGCAGTGTGTAATTTAAAAAATATGAAATGCAGGTTTAAATTCCGTATTTCCACAGTCATCGATAAAATGCGAAAGCGGTCAAGTGCATCAATCCACGCTCAAACCAACTTGTTAGCTCACCTTGGCTGCTACACATGTAGAAACATTTTAACGGCATATATTTCAATATCGAAATTTATCATTAACACTTATAGCCGCTGAGAGCACTGTAAAGCACTTTTTATGCTTTTGAACGCTCTCGAAATTATATACCAAATATTTTTTTCGTTTATTCATTTCTGTGATGGTATTTTTTTATGTAAGCTATTATTTAACTTGTTTTTTAATTCATTTCGGGCTCAGAAAATGGTATTCCATTTTCGAAATTAAAATGTACGCATTAATCACTTTATAAAAAATATATATAATATATATTTAGTCAATTTTGTACTCATTCAATTAATTCAAATTTAAACAAAATCATTCACGTCATATAACTCAATACGAATAAATTAATATTAATATAATTTTCGCTCTATCGTTCATTTAAACAAGCAGTTCTGCACACGTGACCATGTGTACGCGTATCAAATAACAGATTATATCCTACATCACGCGATAATATCTCATAATTTATCGTCCATTGTCGATTTTATTTCAAATTTATCTCATCGCTTCATCGCGAGTCGGCGATGTATAATGAGGCTAAGGAGTTGAATTAATTTTACCTAAACAGCTGGTTTAGCCGCCTTTCACTTTCAATGAATTATGACGGTACATTGCCACTTATTTTATACTAATTACTCGTTTATGAATCGACATGTTATGTGTTTCTTGTAATGGGAATCACAAAGGCTTTTGTTTATTGTGAAGTTATAAATTTTAAATAAGAATAGACGTGAGAGTCAATGTTCGTAACCGCTTCCTACAATTACGTAATGTTGTATCAGTATATGTTATATACTATATTAAAAAAATAAAACTTTTTCAACATTCCAGAATAACTTGTTACTAGCGACCCGTGTTTGCACGGGTGCAATTTTATCCCATCCCTATTAGAAAATCTGCGTAAACAGCTATACGGCATAAACGCTCTCTATATAAGTATCTACAAAGTAGTAAAAACTTTAAAAATGAGTTCAATGAAATCGGTAGTCTTTCTCGAGTCATGGCTTGACGAAAGGAAATAGGTATTAAATCAATATTTCGCTAAAGAAAATCTTGAATAAATGCAGACAGGCTCCTACAAGCAGTTTTCGTTCATATTTCGTTCTTGTATTCATATATAAGGTAATTGTTGTTATTCCTTTGATATTGTTCTACAAACAAAAATATATGTTTCTCTTTTTATTTTAAAGGTAGTTGGATTACGTTAGTATACAGAAATGGACTGTTTTTGGATACCAGCCAAATATATTGTCTCTTTATACCAGAAATAGTTATTGGCTTAGTTGACCTATATTTAAAAATCAAAATAAAGTACAACTTTTAAGATACTTTACAAAAAAAATACATGTTGGAGTTATTAATTCCGCTCCTCTTACAGTAATGTAGACAGTTTTATGCGTAGGATCTTAACGAGGGTAACATACGTACGATAAATATTTTTCTTCTATCACAATAAATACCTTTTATGTTCACGTGAGCATTATTTATAGGGTTAAGAGGTCATTGAGCTTATGTTAAGAAATTAAATAAGCTATATCAACATAACATATTTGCGGTACGCGCTCTCCCAGTTCTTGTTTTGTTTATGACGTATTCCGTAACGATTTTCGACAACGGTATTGCCAACTACATAGAAAACGTTATAGTATATACATGTGTGCACTAACGTAGATACATTTTAAATTTCATTGCATAATAGGTTGGACATTCAACATGACTGTATAGACGTCAGACGACCAAAGGCTTAAGATTTGCTTTAAACGTCATTTACAGTGTCAACTAACTCCGCAAGCAAATCCTTGACAGATGATATAACTTTATTTGACGCTACCGGGAATTTGTACACAGAGTTTTTTAAATTTGTAGCTTTATAACCTGGTGTGTTGGTGTGTTGGCACTACACCAACGAGCCAGATATATCAAATAATGCAAATATTTTTCAATGTACTATATCAAAAATCAATCATGTTAAAAATTATACTAGCAAATTTAGCAGTATGTTATGAGTAATAAAACATAATTATAGTAATACATCTTAAATTATATTTAACCAAATAAACAAAAAGTATATCAGGTTTATATTATTAACAAAGACTCATATAAGTTCCTCGAAGTCATTAGAGCGAAGTCAAATGTCCAAAATACTGGCATCCAAGCGGATACGTTGGCCAAACTGGCTGCCAGCACTTGGTTTAATTATAAACATGAAATTAGTAATACAAATTAACTTTTCTCACTATAGGGAGACTACCAAATGGTCCACCTGATGATATGTGGTCACCGCCTCTATATTCACACCGTCAGAAATATTAACCATCCCTTACATCGCAAATAAATCACCAACCGAGAAGCCTTAGATGTCATATCCCTTGTGTCTATAATTACACTAACTCAGTCACCCTTCAAACAAGAACACAACAAAAGTGCAGTTTTGGTGGTGGAATACGATGAGCGGGTGGTACCCACCTAGATGGGCTTGCACAAGGCCCTAAAACCGAGTTCATTTACAACTTTGCATTTAAAAAATGAAAACCTGCGCATGGATAAGTATTTCCATATGCGCAATTTTTTATGTATTTTATAGAAAAAATATATGTATAAAATTACTCTTGAAAGAATCATAAGTATGTTTTATTTTACTTTGAGTTTTATATAGGCTCATATTGAAATTTAATTAACACCAACGTAATGATGCACCTTTAAACAAACTTACGTAAACAAGAAATTTATTATGAAGTAAAATTATTATCTCATACATATCTTATCATCGGACTTGAGTTAAATATTCGTAGAGAAAATGATAGTTCACAAACATCGTAAGGTAACCCGGATTTTACGAATAAATTTCTGCCACAACCCATAAAGCAAATAGTGTAATATGTTCAAAAACTACTTCGTATACAATGACGCAAGAAGAGAAGACCTTTCCCCAGCAGCGGGACTTTTACGGCCTTTTACTTTTTACAAAATAAGTCCTTATAAATATAAATAAACAAGACAAATATAAATTCAATGCTTATTTACAGTAGATATACAAAATATATTAAACGCGACTTAAAAATTCCTTTTAAGTTACTCTGTGGATTACCGTATTGCTAGAAATGTATGATTAAAATATTTGCGTTGCTCAAATTTTTAACTCTTTAACCGAAATATTTTTATTAAATAATACTGCGCTATTTAAATATAGCGTTTTAACAAATATATATTATAAATTTATTTTATAATTAAAATCACTTACAGTTTAAGTCTTAAGGCGTCGCCATAACATACAAGTCAAAGGCCACTGAAGACGTAAGACTACATTGCTTCATTGCATGAGGTATTTAAATTAGCCACCGTTTTGCTAGAATGTGAATACTTGTGTGCAAAAAGATGCGTATAAATGTGTGTGTGCAAATAGATGCGTATAATATGAATTGACAATGTCTATATTTATGTGGTATATTTATCATTAATTGTCAATTTTTGATTTTATTTTCGGACAAAAAACTCGTTGACTCGTTCAGTTATTGCACTCGTAGAAATTGACACATGTATTAAGATTTGCTTAAATGTTATGGATATGAAATGGAAAGCATCCGTTTTGCTCGCGTAACACAAAGGTTTTTTTTTATAAGGAATACTAGCAATGTCCCAAATTAATTAAGGAATGACTAATATTCTTATTTGTTTGATGCTTAAAGAGACAATACTAAATAAGGAATGAAACGGGCTTGCGAGAGTCCTTTCACCGTGTCATATTTATGTTAAAATCTTTATATGTTGTTCTTAATTGGCTGCTGGTAATAGAATCGTAGGCTAAGATTCACATCTTCTAACCAATGTGTGACACGGCTCTTGGGTGATTGTACAGTACAAATTGAATAGTTATTAAAAAAAAGAATTCCCATGTCCTTAAAATGCTAAGCACACCATTAAACATGATACTGACTGTGAACATTAACCTCTTAATGATAATTATCGTTGTTTAGCATTATTACATCACAAAATACCAAGAGTTTTTTTTTGTCGACGAATAATTAACATTTAACCATTCTTGATAAATATCATCCTCATATTTGTTATTCCAATTTCAAACAATAATATTCTGCAAAGTTTCGGTTTATGAAAATTTTTTTTTTCTTAAGACGCTGTTGGTGGCCATTAACAATCGAAAAATATTAAAAAGCGTATGTTTGTTTTATTAAGCAGAAATTGAGTTGTCTAGTAGAGACATCAATTGGTGTAAAACTTTATATTTTAATTCACATAAAAGCAACATATTCTTAGCTCTAAAACAAGACAAACTCGTAAAATATCAGGAACATGTTGAAACATTTATTGAATCCAATATTAAAATTTACAAAGGTTTATTTATTCTGTGATTTATTGTAACATACTTTTTTATTTTCTTTTCAGACCATGAAGCTGTTCTGGTGCTGTTTTGCAGCAGCGTTATTAAATCTTACCAACGCTGCTGTGGACGTAGAGAAAACAGTACAACAAGTTGAAAGTATACTTAAAGCAAATACATTATTGCCTAGACTTACAAGACAAGAAATAATAGACTTGTTAAATGATATAAGAGCTGAAGATGCAAAAACTAGGTCGACGTTAAAAGTAAAATCAAGTGCAAGTAAAACCACCGCTACAAAATCGGCAAATAAAAGAGTAGCAACAACAACATCAACAACAGCGTCATATAAAAATTATCATGAAAATGAAATCAACACCGCAACTCAATCAACGAATTTATTATCAAACATTGCTGTCGAAAATGATAACGCTGTATCCACATCTGCAGTAAAAAGTTTGGTGGAGTCGACAACTAAATCTAGTGGGGCTACTTTAACGGTCGTTTTGCCTTATACACCTAGAGATGGATCTTCATTACAAGAATTATATACGAAACCTCCGCGACTTCAAGTAGTACCAGAAGAAGTTACTTCGAAACCTATAAAAACAAAAACGAAAGATCAAAGCTCTCAAGCACTCAAAACACCAAAAATCAAGAACACACTTGACTTTGACCTCCCAGCTGAGTTGCAAGCATTTTTAGATTCTCATGGATTGAAAGGCACACCTGGCCAAGATAACTTTTTGTTACCTCTCGAAGGATTTAAGCCTCTACCACCACCAAAAATTGTAGATGGAACTGTGCAATTACCAGAGAATTTACTTCTCACTTATGATTTAATCTCACCGTCAGATTTATCTACCTTAAACAATAATGACCGCAAGTTTGGTCAAACTAATTTTCTATATGAACCCTTACGTCCACAGTTCCCATTCGAACTAGACACTTCGTCATCTGAAACAAAACATACTGTACTTCCACTTGATTTACCAAAACCTAGAAAGACCAAAGCAGTATCAAATACTCCAAAACCTAATTATGAACTTATAGATTACGAGACTTTTAAAGTTATTCCTCTAAATCAAGGCCCTAGTCCGGTAGAAGATGATGTCGTTGTTGGCATTGATCAAAGTAAAAGACAAGCTAATGAAACTGATGAATCAAGTACAACAACCACTTCTACTACTGAACTACCCAATGTTGATACCGATACAAAAAATGCAGAAATCAGTGTACCGGATGCTATTCCATCTGATTCAGATACAGGTGCATCATTCGCAGATCTGGAAGATTCTTTTGGAGGAGCACCACCTGTAGAACCCGGGGATTCAGAGCTTCCACCCCCAAAGAAAAATGGTTTTTACTGGATGGTGGACTGGAATAGTTTTCTAGAAGTTGGAGATGGAGACTCTAAGGTTAATATTCGATTTGAGCCTAAATTAGGGGATCCACAAATGTTCTTACCTGTAAACGTCCCATAAAAATGTAAATATTTAAAGACCATGAGTAGTGTTCTAGTCTAGTGAAATTTAGTAAAAATAAGTCGTAAAAACGTAAAAATTATCTCCGAACACATTTCGAGACATAATAAAAAAAAAAAAAAACGAATTAATAATATTTAATAAAAAAGTTTGACCTCCAAGAAATAAAATAAAAATGTACAAGTGATGCATAATTTTGAGTGAGGTATAGTGTTTATAGTGAAATGCATGACAGGAATGCAATCAGTCGGGTCGTGATTGCTGGACCAGAGCAAGTAAATGAAAGCAAAGGAGCGAAATCGTTGCGTGTTACGATACAATGACTTCATATATTGCCATTATTAGCGCATGGTTGTAAATAGCTTATATTTTATTACCTTTATAATATATTATAGGTGTGTGTTTGTTTGACTTTTAATGACCCTTGCCCATACATATTTTTAGAAAATCAGACTCGTTCGTTTTGCAAATATCAACAGGCAGATAAACATAAGTCATTTGAAGAGATATAGGAAATGTTTATATAGAAAAAATATTATGTATTAAATTGATAAATAGGGATAGAACAACAAATGATAATTATAATACCATATGTATGTTTGACTAAAACAGATCCAGAATTCCATGTATAAGGTATATTCTAAAAACTCGTAACATTATCGCAAAAGTTGCATCCTAATTTCAAATTTAAAAAAATATAATTGAAAATTTTGGACTTAAACCGTAATGAAATTAAATTTATTCGTCAATATAAAATTCGTTCAAATATTCAACGTAATATTACCCTGAAAATATCTTCGACACCTTTATGATCGGAAAATTAGCATAAACTTTGTTCATATTTTCAAAACTAACTCCTAGTTTCCATAATTCGATTCAACACGTCACTATCATCCAACTTGTTTGTATTTCCGAACAAGAATGTTTCGTGAATTATGAACATTCGGTGCTGCCGACAGCTGTTACAGAACTATTAAACTTGTAACTTTAAAGTGTCATGAAGTACAAGACACATTTGTCTTCAACTTGATATCATTCAAAGATACAAGAAATCAAAATATCGTTTGCCTCTCAGCAGAATATTCTCATTCTGACCTAATTCACATTATCATTTTTATTTAAATATATCTATATGGTTGTGAGTTGCCGGTTCCTTTTAAATAAATAAATAAATATTGAACAACATCACATACATTACTCTGATCCCAATGTAAGTAGCTAAAGCAATTGTGTTATGGAAAATCAGAAGTAACGACGGTACCACAAACACCCAGACCCAAGCCAACATAGAAAACTAATGAACTTTTTCTACATCGACTCGACCGGGAATCGAACCCGGGACCTCGGAATGGCGTACCCATAAAAACCGGTGTACACACTACTCGACCACGGAGGTCGCCTTTTAATACTTAAGAGAGCACGTCATAAAGATTTCATCTTAGATATTATTCAAATTATTTTACCCATTTGATATGTTGTAGGATGTCAGAAATATTGCATACACTTTTTATAAAATCACAACTACTCATATATCATGTAAGCATACATTTTTTTATTAATATAATCATGTATAATCGGTCTTATTGATAAGAGGGAACGTATATAATGTAACCCAAGATAATCGAAATACTTATCATGAAAGAACATGATTGAATTTTGTATGGGCCTAAGTAAAAAAAAAATATGTGTAAACACATATGTAAGATTGTCAGATTTTTTTAAATGTTTAGTTTATTAATACATAACTATCACCTTTGAGAAACCTCGATTTATTTGATGAAATAGAAAAAAATAAAGCATCTGAATATCCCTAACATAACGGTTCGCAATTCGAATCGAACTTCCCTAAAATCAAAATCAAAATATTCTTTATTCAAGTAGGCTCATAAAAACACTTTGAATTACCATATTTAATATGTTATCATCACCGAAGTTCTAATGAGATACACGTAATACAATAATTATTTAGATTCATTTATTAAAATTATATACCATTTTCTTGCAAATGCGGTGACAGAATATCGTGAAGAAATAACTAAATCTGCATGTTTTTGAAATACTTATGACATTAAATCCATTGTATTTTTGCCGTTTACATATTATATTACTGATACGTTTTTTTATATTGAATATTTATAATAAAAATAAATAATCTTGCTAAGTATCTTTCGACAGTTACAAAACTTAAAAGAGAAGAAATGGTGAACTGTAATTTTATCCTGTACATTCATGTCTACGGAACTAAACGTTAAACGAGTAGAAGTACATTTTTTAAATGAAATTCCGTTCGAAATGTTCACGTAGCCCCTACAAAAATCTTTCGTTATTACACAATTTATTGAGGACAATTTTGATCACTTTCACATTCCATTTCTATAAATGCGTATACATTTTGACATGACGTGAATAATAATTTATTGCAGACCGCTTCAAAATAGCCGTGAAACAAAATGTAATTTGATACGCAATATATTTGTATATTGTTTTGAATTTGTTGATTTTGTTTTTTTTTTTTGCGGACGGGCAAATGACACCACCGCCCATAGACGCTATTAACCATTTCTTACATAGCCCATACGCAACCATCCTTGGAAACTAAGAGGTGATGTCCATGGTGCCCAAAGTTATACTGGCTCACTGTCTGAGCAGTACTAAGCAATACTGAGTACTGCTGTTCGGCAGTAGAACATCTGATGAGTGGGTATTATCTACCCAAGCAAATTTGCACGAAATCCTACTACCGGATATTTTCCTTTTGCGGTAATTAAGATATATATAATCCGTAACAAATTTTAATTATAAATTAAAATCCTCTCGAAAACATCTAAAAGTATAAACATTTATAACCTTAGAGTAAGACATTAGAGCACACAGATGAAAAACATTTCCTAGATCATAGCTAATAAAACTCTCGATCAAGTTAATTTTCAAACAAAAAAAAACTAAATGAAAATCGGCTTATTCGCTTAGGAGCTACAATGCTACAGATATACACATATTGTTCATTTACAATTACAAACACTATAAAAATCTATTTGCTTCGGGCCGTAAATAACAGAGCAAATATTGGTTTTCTTACGGATTAATTTCATTAAAATAGCCATTCAAAGCTAAAATGGGTTGTAAAAATCAACTTAATTAAAGTGCAAGTATATTACATTTCAGTTCTATTAAATTCGGTGATTACATTTCGTCTGTGAAACATAAAAAGCAAGAAGATGTGATAACCTATTGTAAAATATCGCGTTGGAATAAACTCGAGCGTTCTGAAATCCCTTTCATTAAAGCGAAAGAAGGGTTTTTCACCGCAATGGGACATTTACTGTTACTTTAAATAAAAAGCCTTTTTTAAGCCTCGGATGTACGTTACTGCAAAGAATATATGTGTAAGGGAATTTTATATATATTTCTGTATATTTAATCTTTGATAAGGAACATAATCGAATGAAACCTTTTTTATATGTTGGCTACTGTACTATTGTATATCAAAATAACTTCGAGATTCGATCAGAAATATGAACAAAAAATATAGTTTCCGAACTTGTTAACGAAAGTAAAACTAAGTGAAACTAAAAGTTAACGAAGGAAACCCAAGAAAAAAAGACAATTAGGGAAAATTTTTGCACATAATAACGGCCGTAGACGTTAAAGATAAATGTTGCTGTGAGGAAAAGAACAGTAATTAATTTATTTAATATTATGTATAGCAACATTGCATCCACACAGAAAAATAAAGAGATCAGTAAGACTTCGATACTATATATGTCTCTAGGTAGACATGTTACCAGTGGAACTCATTTAAACTCTCTTTCCAAACACGAACGTAAAGTTAATCTATTATGACTGGAAGTTATTATATGACTGAAATTATCAGTAAGGTTATTCTGTAAGAACAAATTTGAAACTCATCGAAGAACACGACGGCAAATTGCAAAACGTGAAAATGTGAAATTTACTATAATAACAACAATTAAATTAAATTAAACGAATTAAGGATAATGATACGCATCAGAATATCGTATCACGGTAAGTCAGTTTTCAATATAATACGAGTTGAGAAGATTAATTAGAGTTAAGACGATCTGAATACTAAAAATATTTTAGCATCTAACAGACCAATCAATCTGTCATTTTTAACTTTGCCGTTTCATAAATTCAAATAATTTGTAAAAAACATTGATAAAGAAGGCATATTATTCGATACTAGATTATATAGATGATAAAAAAGCGTGGAGTTAATGCTTGTTGACTTCCATTCAGGAGACATAAAATACATATATAATTGTATTTAACTAACATGACTGTATTTTCAGATGTTGAAAAAGAGTAACTACTGAGTTTCTTACCACTTCTTCTCGGTAGAATCTACATTCCGAACCGGTGGTAGCTTTACTTAAAATAGTTTGTTAAATGATGATTCAAAAGTGCTTGTAAAAGCCTACTTGAATAAATTATATTTTGATTTTGATTTTGACAGTATTCATTTATAGGTACTTAGGGCGAGCCTTAGCGGTAAGATCAAATAGTATGCCGTGACGGCAAGCGGCATGACCCCCCTTGTGACGTCACTCCCCTGCTCCGAATCCGTTCTCTACTTCCTCGTGAGTGCGTATCGAGTATACAATATTTCGTTATTATTATTATAATAATTAGAGAAATATGTTTCATTATTAGATTTTCTTTTTGTTCTTTTTTTTACTATATATTTATTTATTCGTAACTAGCTGTTGCCCGCGGCTTTGCTCGCGTGGAAATTGATTATAATACAGGACTTGTTATTTTATATATATTTATATATATAAGAAAAAGATAATTTCAATAACCAACAATATCGATTACTGCTTAATCCATTCGTTTTCACATTAAGATAATAGCTGATATAAGTCATTATGTACATTCACAATAATGTAAATATTTTTGAAAGAAACGGCGACGAAGTACGAGAAGGAAAAATAAACTAATAAACCCTAGTTTCCGACGTCGCAAAATTAGTACATGCATTATTTTTGGGGCACGATATTCCTTAACTATTTTTAACTCGGCTTGGCTTGGCTTTTAAAAAAATTATAACACATGTAAAAAAAAAAATTGATAAATAAGATATTATTATTCTAACTAATGACAAAAAAGCGTGGACTTAATATTGTTTGATTTCTAGGCAGGATGTATAAAGTTTAATTATAATTTATTGACATACTCTGTAATTGGAATGGTGGAAAAGAGTAACTACTTAGTTTCTTGCCGAGTATTCTTAGTAGAATCCTCTTTCCAAGCCGGTGATATATTTACATTTAATTGAACACTGTAAAATGACGATTCAAAAGAGCTTATATCAGCCTACTTGAATAAAGAATATTTTGATTTCGATACTTTCAATTTATTAATTTCCATTTTCATTGTTTAATAAACACACATACGATTATACGGCACGCATTAAATTATATCTGCCAGATAACCATTACCAAAATAAACGCAATATATTAAAGTTAAACCGATAACTCGATCGCACATCAATAACCGAACTAAGTTAACAACTTCTAAGCTCCATTATGTAATCCAACATGGAAGTTTGCAAATAAGTTAATGAAATTTACTGTGATACATATTTGGGTACTTTTTTATCTTTGGAAGTAATTTTGTTACTAAATTAACTTAATTTATTTTGGATTAAAACTTACACATGCAAAATTTGGTTAAGATTAACACGTAGGCGAACGGCGAATCTTTACCGACTGTATAGTTATATGCGCAAACTAAAAATAACACTATCAAATATACACACATAATAGACAAAAACTGTTTTAAAATACTTAAATTTTTATTAAAAGCAAACATTGGCATTTACAAATATCACGGTTGAACTGGCTCGTGATAAATTGAGTTTGCAAAATTGTTTGTGTGATCAACAAAATGAGGTTTATGCCTCTGAAAGAATTGAAAGGGAATATGAAGTGGATAATTTATTGCGATATTGTCATTTATCTCTTTAGCGGCTTTTTTCGATAAGCCGAAAATTTATGAGCCTTTTTACGGTTGGGCTTGTGTGTACCGTATTTTTGTTGAATTATGGAACAACCTAGACTACTTACTTACTTATTAGAATTGTGAAGTTATATAACAAGTAAGAAGTTTTATATTCACTGCTGTTTTATATTCACTGTTATGCGACGAGCTAGACGACATTACCGTAGACACCTTATACACGGGCGGCGTTAATATCTCTCGGGAACACGTCAACGAAAAGCGGAACAAACTTGTGTCTGAAATCGAGTCTTCGTTAAACATAGTCTCGGACTGGTCCAATTCAACGCCAAAAAGACACAAGTTTGCATGTTAACTGCTAAGAAGTCCCCATTTGTCGTATTTTCACGACTTGAGAACAAGGCAAAGACAAAGCTTGGTGTGCTCAGCAACGCAAAGCGGTACTTCACGTTGGCTCATCGTCTAAAACTATACGACATTCGTCTTCACATGGTGTACTGCTTTCTACCCTGGAGCTAACCAACACCAGCTTTTTTATTTGACCGTATTAAACGCAGAGCAGTTCAAATTATCGACGATAAAGCCCTATCCGACCTGTTTGATTCTATGGCTCTGCGTAGAGATGTTGGATCACTCTGCATCTTCTACTAATTTTTTCACGGGGAATGTTACGAGAAATTGTTGCAAACCCAAGAAGATAGGTTATTCAATGTTATTTTTCTCTTTGATTATAATATTTCATAGTTTTGATCAATGTCCCTGAAGATTGATGTTGTGTTTCTTGTGTATTAAAAATTATTATACATAATTTAATAATATTGATAATCCAATCAGTTACTAATGAATTAAATTGGAACTCAGTAAGAACCCATAATCAGTAGAAAAATAAAGTTTTGTCTTAGTAGGCCCTGTTGTCTCAATATAAATAATATATTGAAGTACCAGAGAAACATAAAATGTAGAGAGAGTTGTAAAAATTAAAAGCAAACTTATCGAACATTCATATTGAATATCACATCGATCGTCCAATCAGTTACCCATTTCATGCTTCAAAACTTTTCTATAACGTACGTTGAAAGAGTAAATTTATAACAGCTTCAGCCGATACAATATCCACATATGTACGAATCAAAAATGTATGTTGTGGAATTTTTAACTGGTTTCGAATAACATTCTGTACACGCTGAAACTTTATGCATAGATAATTTAAATATTCATATAGAATAAGTCTCTATATGAAGTAGTTAATGTCTCAATGTTGGGAAAAAAGTGTACGGAGTGAGGAGAAATGTGATAAGGGAGTTAAGATTCACCAGTTCGAACTTATATTTTTTTGTACACAATATAAAAGCGTTAGAGATATTTCTTGGGAACAAATATCGAAAGTCACTTCAAAATACGAACATGAAAATTAAAAAAATCGAATTGATATTTTATGAATCGAATCGAATGAGCCGAGATGGCCCAGTGGTTAGAACACGTGCATCTTAACCGATGATTTCGCGTTCAAACCCAGGCAGGCACCACTGATTTTTCATGTACTTAATTTGTGTTTAAAAACCATCTCGTGCTCGGCGGTGAACGAAAACATCGTGAAGACACCTGCATGTGTCTAATTTCAAAGAAATTCTGTCACATGTGTATTCCACCAACCTGCATTGGAGCAGTGTGGTGGAATATGCTCCATACCTTCTCCTCAAAAAGGGAGAGGAGGCCTTAGCCCAGCAGTGGGAAATTTACAGGCTGTTTATGTTATGTTATGTTATTATATTTTATGTAACCCTGACTGGGTAGATACTTTATAAACTACTATTTTGGGATATAAATTCGTGTTGCTGTGTTACGCTTTAAAAGTGAGCCAGTGTAATTACAGGCATAAGGGACATAGCTACCAGTTCCCATTTTTGCAGCAAATTAGCGGCATATCTATAGGATTAGAAGGTAGCACATAAAGCAAGAACAGAGATTTTACAAAAATTTAACCTTATGTCTCTAATCAGTTTTCAAAATACGTCGTTTAAAAGTTGTTACACTTGCAATCAAAACGGCTACTAAGAAAAAGGTTTTTCGATATATTTGGCATGTTTTGGGTATAGCAAGATTAACTCGACATATATACGTAGGGGAGACAGATTCTTAACCGATATAATATCATAAACTCTCACGAGAGTTCGTCAGATATCCAACTGAGATGTAAATCTAAGTTACGTTATGACTTCTAGACAACATGCAAATTGCTGTTATGAGAGAAATTGAACCAGGCTACGATTGACGGTCAAAATTATTCACTGATTTTCTGATATTCATTTATAACCAGAATTGTCTCATGAATATATAAGTAATATAAACATATATACAATTACGACTTTTACTTTAAATTTTGATGGGACTGTTTCATTAATGTTTTCTTTCAGTCAATAAATTATTTAAATGGATCTGATAATTGAAAGTATATATACGTATCTATTCACTCACGAAGGTGCGCCTCTCCATATTAATAAATAACTTGTGAGCATTAGTATGAGTAAGTGTCTTACTTACGAAATATATCGGTGTGCGTGAAACGATAAAGTATAAAGACAGCAAAAAAATACAAATCAGGTTATATTTGTTAAGTTCATTTTATTAAAACGCCGATAATTTAACGTTGCTCGCCATTGTGAGAGCATAGATATATACATATCTCGTATATGTATACTATACTATATATCAAATCAAATCAAATCAAAAAATCTTTATTTGGACATACACATTTTACAGATCATAGAAATATATACATAGAAAATAACAAAAGACACAGAGAATGTGATGCCCAATTTGGTAACGCACTCAGCTTATGTTGAAATCGTTGTAAAATGAGTTTCAACGCTGGTATTCTGTGGTCGCCAGTCAGTACGTACGTCACGTAGCAGGTAGTGAATAAATACAAGATAAATAAAAAAAGAAAAAATATAAAGATTTGTGTGATTATATATAAATAACAATAAAGTGAACGCCTTAGTTAAAGTCCGGACGCTCGCTTGATCGAACGTTAACAAACGACACGGGACTTATCGAGATACCAGTATATAATAGTGTCTCCTAAATGAAACTACCTAAAGAAGAACTGTTAAAACTAAATAAATATAAAATTAATGCTACAACAGGGGGTAAGTTGAAAATAAATTTTGTTAATCCGTCATTATGTAATAGATTATGAATGAAATTGAATTTGGTAATATATAGTACAGTCATAATAGTTTAATACGCGCTTTTCGCAGCTAGCTGTGGGTATAAAAATAGTAAATTTTATATAACACATTTCTAATTACATTTTTAGATTGGGGGTTTCAATCATTACATCAAGCAATCAACGTGCTTGACAAAATACTGTACATATTTGCTAAGAGCACAGGAGCATCGTCACGCTGCCAAAAGGTCGTATCAAAAAGGTAATAATTTACACCAATTTTACACAAAAAAAACATGCGAAGAAAAAAAATATTGTATATGTCTGTTAAGAATGTAATTGTGAATCTGTTAAATACTTTTTAAATTTGTTTCTAAAGATATTTAATGTTTTCAGGTTTCGAAGAGGTGGCGGCAGGTTGTTCCGGCACTTTGTCGCAGTGTAAATAAAACTCCCCCGAAAGGCAGCAGTCTTATATGGCGGCATGGTCAACGAGTAGGACGATGCTCGTGTTTCGTGGGTTAGTCTCTGTTCGCATGCCCATTTTAATTTGTGATAGAGGTATGGAGGCATTTTGTACTTCACTATGCTGAACAATAATGTCGCGAAATCTAACTCCATCTTTAACATCTTAGCAGAGTTCAAATATGGGGTAACGCATGAGCGTGGTGGAACGTTGAAGCAATATCGAGCACAGGCATTTTGAACCTTTTGAATAAGATTTTTAGTACGCATTAGTAACCTCGGGCCCGTTACGATGTCAGCATAATTTAATTTCGAAAGAACAAGTGCCTCGCATAAGTTTACTCTCACATGAATGTTTTAAGTATTTACAAATTTGATATAATAATTTTAACCGATAGAAACAATTTCGAACAATGTGTACAATGTGTTGATCAAATCTTAAATTAACATCCATTAAGACTCCCAGATTTCTAACTTAAATGACACGCTCAATCTGAATGTTATGCAATTTTACATTTGGGGATAATGTTGTTATTTTGCGTATCTGAGTTCGCGTGCCCAAGATCAAGTATTTGGTTTTCTTTGGGTTTAAGACTAAACAATTAGAATTAGACCATGTAGAAATTCTCTTTAAGTCATCGTTAAGCTTATTAATCGCTATATTTAAATCTGAGGGTTTAAAAGATATATATATATATATAGTTGTATGTCGTCGGCGTAAATATGATATTTGCAAAATTGTATGGAACTAACTATGTCAGCACAATAAAGCGAAAAGAGAACAGGTCCAAGAATAGATCCTTGCGGTACCCCTCTGGTAATTATACTGCTTCTAGATACACATTTAGATCCATCCTCCCAAGTAACTTCTACAACTTGAAATCTATTGTTGAGATAGCTGTCGAACCATCTAATAGTATCTGCACTGAAACCGTAGTAATGTAATTTAAACAATAACAACGCCAAATTAATAGTCTCGAAGGCATGTGAGAAATCGAGAAGCACTAGTATGGTACCTTCCCCGGCGTCTTGAGCTCTTAGCACATCGTCAACTACATTAGCTAGTGCGGTAGTTGTACTTCTACCTTTCCTAAACCCAGACTGGACGGAAGGAAGAATGTCGTTAGTTTCTAAATAGTGTGTAAGTTGACAACACACTATTTTTTCTAGAACTTTTGATAATGAAGGTAAAATACTAATCGGTCGAAGATCACTAATATTTATGGGGTTATCAATTTTTGGAATCGGTCTGACGATTGCTTTTTTCCATAAATCAGGAAAGGTGGAAGTCCGTAAAGAAGTGTTAACTATATTTACAATCGTATCCGAAATAAACGGCAAACTACTTAAAATAATTTCCATAGAGATACCATCGGAGCCTATAGCTTTTGATTTAATGCAGCGTAGTGTTTTTAATATAGTTATGGCATCTACTGGATTCAGGGCAAAGCTACTAGAAGAGTATCTATTACTTGTGTAGAAATGAATATCAGACTGTGTCACATCATTGTTTCCGGGTAATTCGAGAAAAAAGCTATTAAGTAAATTCGGATCCGATAAGTGCTCAGGTAGAAAACAATTCCGTTTTTTCTTATATATAAAGATGTTATTTAGATGCTTCCACAAGTACTTAGATTTCTTAGCGTTATTATTTATGAAGTGAGTAAAGTATGCACTCTTCTCTCTATGGATTGCCATTTCTACTTCAGATTTTAAATCTTTATAATACGCTATGTGACTGTCATCGCGAGTAACCCGCGATCTTGAGTGTGCCTCGTCGCGAGTACGGATCATTTTATTGATGTTATAGGTAATCCATGGATATTGATATTCTTTAGAATAACCGCAAACGAGAGGAGCTAAGGTGTCGAATACAGATAATATACTGCTATTAAATTCACTAACAAGACTGTTAACATCATATAAGGTTAAAATTTGTTAATTAGCTTTTGAGATCATTTTCATTAATGTTGGAATTTTTTCTATAAAATTTGATCAATGGCTTAGGCTTCTCGTTGCGAATATTAAATTCGAAGGATAAGAAGGCATGACTGCTAAGCTCATGTATATAGTCTATCCGTACTTTACTAGTATTACTATCCACACAGACTAAATCTCTCAGTGTCTCACTGTGAGAAGTAAAGTGGGTGGGATCTTTAACAATTTGGTTATGATTGGTGATCGTTAAGAAGTCAATTAATAGACGTGTACAATAATTGTTGGTGTCGAGAAAGTTAATATTAAAGTCACCCATCAATATAACATGATCATAATCACAGAGTGTAGTGAACGTCTCCGTAAGGCCATCAAAAAACGTGCGTGGATTTAGCCACGGCGGTCGATATGCAGTGCCGGTAATTAACTTCTTCCCACCGACACTCACGCTAAGCCACATTTGTTCTATGTCTGGGGAAGTTACCGGGTGGATAAGAGTACGTGAACAGACAATAATAGCATGTACAGTATTTAATAACAATAGAGGAATATTCTTTATTAACGTCAATTATTAGGCACTCTAATCTTTGTTTAAACGTTTTGCAAATTGCATTTGTTTAAAACAAGTTGCAAAGTGGTACTGTTCCCTCTCATTAATCTCCATGCGTAATCGCAAAATTTCCGCTTTGCTTCTCTCTTCGGTTTGGCTTTGATTGGCCACGTCTTACGATTCCAAAGCGGAAATTCTCTCTTCAACCGAAATCCGTCATGTTTGAGCTCAACCGCGATACTTCTTCTCAAAAGAATGACATATCTCGAGAAACAGATGCCATTTCCTTTCGTGGCAGACGTATCTCCTGCAACAGCGTTGCCGACACGTCCTCGCCTACGTTTGCATCGGCGAAGGTATTATCAGCATAATCCTTGGGGTGGGGGGAGGAGGCCAGAACAGGGGTACATAGTTTTGGACTCCCCTTACACTCCTGGCACATTCATTTGCCGTTAATCCTCGTATCTGGGCCAATATTAAACAGACCCGGTGATATCGTGACGCGCATTTTGCGCATTTTACGCCATCTGTTGTCGCGAGGAATTTGCCACAGTGCTTGCATGATCGATATGAATGAAGTACAAAGTAGTGTTAATGATGAACGCTAGATGGCGTTGTAAAATGTTTTTAATTTGTAATTAAAATAAAATTTTGTATATTAATGGAAATAATTACAGTCACTAAGTTGGGACAATCACTATTTAAGACACTGATAAAAATTTTTGATTAAAAATAACTTTTTTCTTTCACTTCCAAGTTACGTGGGTATATTATAACAGACCGTTCAGAGTGTTTTAATGGTATTTATGTTAATAAACACTAATAAGATCTTTCCACTATAGTTTACTCACGGAATATTGTCACACTCACAATTATTTACAATAATAAAACTGTTTAATAGAATCTTTGTCTTTTATTTAATTTAAAACTATTAGAGCCACAAAATCAGCTGTCACTCCAACGACGTGACGTGACGTCCCCTCATATATAAACATGTATTTCAGCGTATTCTTGGATAGAATCTCGGAATTTCAAACTCCTTAAGCCAAACACGATTAAATAGAAGAGCAACTCAAGAGGTCCAAATGGAATTTTAATATAAGCCAAAATGTATTATTATCCCATAAAAACAAATACAAAAAGGAGGAAATAAAAACAACGTTAATGTGCCGTCATCCACGGGATTTAATATTTTATATCTCTTCAAATTTGCCTCACTCACATTCAAATCGGAACACAAAAATGCACTGAGCTTATTTTATATATATTTATTTATTATTTATTGTACACGGTATACAGAACTTATTAAAGAAGAATTAATAACAGATAAAATAAACCGACAAATATGCAATGCGAAGACATATACTCAGTGTCAAGATTAATATTATTTATGAACCAAATTAAATATGTTTCCATTGTTAACAAATTTACTCAAACACTTTATCTTTTTAATTTAAACTAACTCGTTTTATTAACATTACATAGCCGTAGCGAACTATTTTATAAGTACAATTAACTTTATTTTTCATTTGTTTACATATTAAAACTATTGTCTGTTGAATCTTAGGAATAAATAAACCACGCAAAGGGTTCCGGGCAACCTCTATTAAAAGATGCAGGAAAAGACAAAATCGTGCACAGCATGAACTTACAATTAAGTTAGTGGTGTTCGCCCGGATACGACTTACGACGGTCACATGTTAAAATTCATAGGTTTCAGTTGATAAGTGAAAGTGTAATTGGATAGTTTCAACGCCAGTAGAAGGAGTAAAATAGGTAGATTTATCTTTGCCTTTGTGAAATTGTCACTTACACACATTTTGCGAGTTGACTGGAATTGGCCCAGTGGTTACAAGACGAGAATCTTAAGCGATGATTCTGAGTTCAAATCCGAGACAAGCACCGCTGAATTCATGTTCTTAAATTGTGTTTAAAATTCATCTCGTGCTCAACTGTAAAGGAATACATCGTGAGGAAACCTACAAGTTGCGGATGAGGATCTGCTAAGCTCAAACCCTTCACCTGATAATAGAAAGGAAACCTTTGCCCGGTAGTGAGACATTAACAAGTGGTTACTTACTTACTTATTAAAAAGTATACTTTATATACTTGGCTCTTATTTTTAATATAATAAAGAGCCGAGATGGCCCTGTGGTTAGAACGCGTGCATCTTAACCGATGATTTCGGGTTCAAACCCAGGCAGGCACCACTGAATTTTCATGTGCTTAATTTGTGTCTATAATTCATCTCGTGCTCGGCGGTGAAGGAAAACATCGTGAGGAAACCTGCATGTGTGTAATTTCAACGAAATTCTGCCACATGTGTATTCCACCAACCCGCATTGGAGCAGCGTGGTGGAATATGCTCCATACCTTCTCCTCAACGGGAGAGGAGGCCTTAGCCCAGCAGTGGGAAATTTACAGGCTGATTATGTTTAAAGACTGTCGGGCAAAAAAGTATCGATATAAATAAATCCAAAACTACCTCGTTTTAAAGATTCATCGTGCAATACGAAAGTAAAATAAAACGTTTTAATTACGTTAAAAGTAAAGTACACAACCCGTAATAAAATACCGGTTGAAATTTTCTCTCCTATACAGAATGCTTAAAAGGCTAGTAATAAAATAAAGAGAAATACGGTTTGAAAACAGGCATCCGTCACCGCGATCTTTTCTTATTTACAACGCTTTTGAATTCAAACATGTATTAATACTCCTGCATAAACATATTTCCCCAGGGCAAATGAATAAATACTAGTGATAGCGCAAAGGTCAAAAATTGCAATTTTAAAAATATAAATAAATAAATAAAATAAATAAGATACATCGATTACGGAAAAATGAGGCTCTGAATTTCGCGTCGCAAGTAAACCGTAAACGATGCGAATTCTTGAATAAAGTAACCTATATCTGTATAAATATATTAACGCTTATTTATAAATATATATATTACGTAATATTGTTATAATCCCTTATATCAGACGTGGTATTAGGAACATCCTCACTTCGCGGCTTCGAAATACCAACATAAATTCCATATAAATAATTAATTAATTTAACATCCAACGTTGGGACATTGGCAATGGCCACCAACCATTTCTGCGGAAAATTTAAAACATATATTAGAGCCACAGTGCGACACGTTTATCTTAGCTTGGCTAAGTCAAGAATTCACTAAATGCTGAAATACTGTAATTATATCAACGTTCAAACTTTCTTACAAACTGCTCAAATACTTGCCTTTAATCCCAAACTATATGCTGCTGTTGAAACACTTGGAGTAATAGGGCAAATATTTTTCTATGAAATTTAATATCCGTCTTATTACCTCCACTGATGGAAGAAGCCTGGTTCATATTTTATTATAGATAAATATTTTTTATTATAAATTCAACTAGATAAAACTGGATAGACATTGTTTAGGTTGAGTAAACACGTATAACAATTGTCACGGCTAACATTTAAGTATAATAGTAGTTTATCTAATGAAGCGCTACCTATCGGCGAGTTACAGTAAAGTAAAGCACTTTCATCTTAGTCGTTGTAGAGAAACTTCATATATCCATCGCATATCTGCTTTTCTGTGGTAATACAGTCGATATCGATACGATACGCACCGTTTAGAAGGAGTTCAGATACATAAGTACGAAGAATAAATATAAGCTAGTTATTAATGTTACAGGATCTCAGAAAACGTTCAAAATTATTCAAATTCAAAAAAATCGTTAAAATTACTTCTAATTGGTGTGTTAAAGTAAAACCAATGACTTCTTAGATAATATAACACACCTTAGGAATGAGAGAATTGTCTCCAGGCCGCTTCAAATACAATTGTTGATAAATATATAAAACCAATGTCGCTTAGTTTCTTTCGCTGATTCTTCTCAGGTCTGTTGTATTTTACTGAAACGGAAACACATTATTTTTCTTAAAAAATTAAAAATTAAGTGTAGTATACTTCTATATTGAATAAATATTTTTGACTTTCCTTATCACTCGATTTTTATTCGTCTTTGCGCATTGAAAGTACTAATCTTCTCAACAAAATCCTATATGATTTTACTGTACTTCAAAAGTATTATAATGCAAAATGCAAAATTTTCCTCCAACACGATCATAAGTTCAAAAGTCAAATATATATAAATGTCAAATAGTTTTATTCGACGCCATTTCGAATAGTCGAAGTTGGATGGATGAAAGTTTCAAAATCAATAGAGTTCGAGAACGTAAGCAAGGTTGAAGAGTCTTGAAGGCGACCGTACCCATTTTTATCATCCTAACTCTGGACTTGATGGAAGAGTTTTGTTGAATCCCATGTGGCTGATCCATATGGGATTCACATTACACTGACTGAAATCTAATTGGAATTTACGGAGCCAAAATAATTGTAACGAAATTATTACTTTCTTAATGATCGTCAAAAATCACACAATACTAAAAATAAATAAATAATAAAAAGAAAAGTAACATGTCCCAATGCTGTGCAAGAGCCTTTCCGCTTTTAGAAGAAGGGTAAGCTCTACCACTCCACCACTCTACTACAATATCCAGTGATACGCTATGGAAATTACCATCTGCCACGTGACAGCTGCCTCACGACATTGTCCTTCACCAAGCTTAAGATAGACTGTAAATACCAACTATGTACATGAAAAATCTGGGGTACTTGCCCCGATTTAAACTCGAAATAATCAGTTAAGATTCACGTGACATTATTGTATTGTTTATTTAAATGTTAAATTTTAACATTTATTATATATTAAATGTTAATTCAAACACATCAGACATATGAACACAAACAGCAAAAAGGTTTCTGAGCAAAATAGACTATAATACGAGGGTCTTAATAAAAGGTTCCGAACTTGTTTAATTTGTGTTCATAATTAATTTTATGAAGAGAGGGGAAGGAACAGATACTAAAGAAACTTTCATGTGTCTAATGAAATACCGTCGCATGTATATCCATTAAGCCCCTTTGATGTTTCCTCTAAGAAGAAGAATATTTTTTTTGTTATTAATAATCTTAACAGATTATTGCGAAGAATATAAAAAAGAATTAGTAAGTGTTCCACTGCTAGAGAAAGGCCTGCTCTCCATTTCAATGAGGTTCGAATCTTACACCTACATGCTGCTTCTATGGGGGTTTGGTGGATACAAGTGGCAAAATCTCATCTTCCACAGACAGGTTTCAGGAGCAGGAGATATATAACTAAAGAATAAATAAAGATATATATATAAAGAAAAATTAAGCACTTGAAAATTCAGTGGTTACCAAATTATTTTTATATGTAGTTATTTTTGTGTTATATAATGTAGCGAGACATAAATTTAATTTGTTACTTAACTATATGAAAACTATTATTATCGTCATCTATGGATGGAGTCAAAGCTATTCAAAGCTATTCAAATTATTACAATCAAATGATAAGGAACTCAAGATGTTTCCACCTGAACAAAATTTACTCGCACAACTCAATGAAGTTCGAGTATAGATTAATGAATGAACAGAGAAATATTTAAACATGATTTATATAAAACATTAAAAGCGTATATAATGATACATTTATTGTATTACCTAACTGAAAATATATACTATACCTATACATAAAACTGGCCAAAATTTGCAGTAGGTTTTGAAGAAGGTTGTAGTATATAATACATAGCAGACAACTTCTAACGTTGGTTCGTTAGTTGTTAGTTGCTCTGGTTGACAGAAATACAAACTTTACTATAAAAGATTTATTCACGAAAGTGATTATCGTCGCGACGGCAGTTGTAATTTGAATTGAAGATGCTTTCGTGACTTGAAATCAATTAATAGTTATCTACGCGTATCTCTAGTTGAGAAAAAATAAAGAACAAGATTATATATGCGAAAGTACAGTCAAGATAAAACTGAGCATTGAAACGAAAGCGTGAAATAGTACGTGAAATTTTCATAGAAAAGGTACTTATAATTTCGGCTCCGAAATTTTCCACGACGCTACTGCCTATGCAAACATTTATCTTCAGGTATCACATTTTCTCTTCCTATTATGTTTAAAACAAAATAACGGTCACTCGTTGTTTTTATAAAAAACCTCTTTGTCTTTACCAACGAGAAAAATTGTTATTTGTTTTGATAAAGTTGAAGGCATGTAGGGAAAGGCTTAACATATAAACAAAATGGATAAACGCTGAAAGAGGTCAAGGCGTTAAAGGGCAAAGAAAAATACCTCAGTAAGACCTTCATGTCACAATTTTTTGCGAATGTTATACGAAAACAAAAGCGAGACTTGTTATTACCGGGCCATGTAACTTAAGCATTTCAACGCCTCGAACAATTTTCTTTTAAGGTTTTCAAAACAAAACATTTCCATTTTCTCTTTGTTTTTTTTTATTATTAGAAATATATCCTGAGAAGATGTCGCTATGTGTGTATATCGGTTGTAAGTAACATGAAACTTTTATTTTTTTGTGCAATGCCATTTAATTGGCTTTCGTCTTAAATGCATGCATTTCTATACAAAATTCTATACGAAAATATTTTATTTGACTATTCGATGTAAGTATTTATTTAAATAAATAAAAATATATCTTTTAACGATATGAATTCGAATTTCAATCAGAGAATCCAATATCAAACAGATGAAAAAAACCTATTTCCATACCATTTATTTCAGAAAATGATTAAAAACTTTATACGTAAATTTAATATCAATATAGGTAAAATACTTTTATACTCGTATGCTTATACGTGTGTATGTGGTACGTTAAATATTTACGTTGCAAAAACACTAACGAACAAAAAAATATATATAAAAAAATGTTTTATCTATTATATTAATAATCTGTATCAACAAGAAAGTCGTCGGAGTGTGCAAATGTATTTAATACACGGCTTGCATGTGCTATGGCTCACGGAGGGTATATTGATATACGAGCGGACTTCCACTGATTGAGTTCCGTATAAATGAATACACTCATGTTCGTCGTACGGCGTACTAATAGATGAATTTCCTAAACTACATACATTTACTTGACAACGTAATTATTAATGATAGTTATATTATTGAAGTAAACTCTTTGAAACAATTGGAATACAAGGCAAAGAAATAAAATCGATATCGAATGATCATGCCTAAAAATTTACAAAAACGAGAGATGTTGTGGAACGTCTGGTTGGAACGAAGTTGCTTTCGCTATATTTCTATGTATTAAATAATAGTATTGAATTAAAAAATAACACAAATTAAGTTTAAATAAAACCGCATGTAAAAAAAAGAGTCGCGGGGAAAGATAAGGAAAGGTCTGGAAGGGCCAAGGGCTTACAGTAGAGTGAACTGGCATAAATCGTCACGTAATCGTATTAATTAGTTTGCCCACAGAGCTAACAATATATTTTTTTAAAGTTATTGCTATACAGTAATACACGAACAATGTCTAAACATCAATAATGATTTAGACTCAAAGGAAACATTTTATATTTACACGTATAACAACTGTCATAACGTTACGTTGCTGTATATATATTTTAGATTATATACGGCAATTTTTATCTTATAAATAAGTGTAGCTTTTCTGGTCGTGGTTTCACTCGTAGTAAGTTAAAAATGATATATATATATGTATATGTATATATAAATGGTTTTATCTTAAAAACATATACGAACATATAAGATTTTAAATTAACATGGTTATTTTTATTACTAACAGTATTTAAAACGGTATACAACTCCACCAAATAAAAATAAAAAACATGGTAAATATCCCGTTTTAAATACTGTTAGTAATATACGAACATATTTGATTATCTTGTTTTTTTTTTTAAGTTATAATAATGAAAGAGTTTTTTTAAATAAATCCTTCGCAAAGAATCTAGTCTTTTATCTAAATTTCAAGTATATGCCTTCAGATTATCTCTATAGACTCTATCTTAATAATAAAAATTAAAGTATATGTTTTTTTAACACATGTGACATTTTTAAATAATTTTAGTAGACAACTAATTAATCAGGACGTGGCGTTTAATACTTATATAAATTTCATAGTCAAAGGTCAATTTATACATCCGATGAACGCCTCATTGTTCCTAGGTTTTAACCTTTTACCAAACCCCAAAATAGAGTCTAAAATCGGCTTATGAGTTATTTAATTTATTAGTTCATTATGTGAGTACCTAAGCTCTATTTTTTTCGCTCTTTACGTAGTCGTTAAAAGCAACTAAAATAAAGTAGTCAATTTATTTAATTTTTTTCTTGTCCGTGCTTAAAGTTTTTGTTTAACTAATGTTAGTGATTTTTTTTAACGAATTAAACAATTTTGTTAACAATACTAACTGCCCATTGAAATTTACACACTAAAATAAATTTAAATAAGCATTAATTCAAGCGTCCATTAAAAACTATTTAGCGTCATTACAATAGTTTTATCTAAACGCATTACCTAATTATTATATAATATATTATATAAGTCACTACAAAGTATGTGACGGAAGCTCCTCACCCAGTGTTCGATTTTGAGCATTTCGTTATAGTGTTGATTGACGACCGTTCTCCGTTATTTCGGGTGCTGTCAAGTCAGCTGATTTTATAAATCGGACATACTGAATGTAATAAAATTTTACGTAACTGTATTGTATAATTTATAAATGTTAGGTTGGTAGTTAGGGTTTTTCTTCTATCTTAATTTAACCCACTTCCCAGTCTTCGATTAGATTAAATGAAACGGTTTGCTGTCAGGAACACGAAAAAAATAGTCACGTGACTTAAATCCAATATGGCGGACGTCCAAGATGGCGGACAGGCTATTTGAAATGCACCCCCATGATATGTGTATTAAATGAAAGGGTTTGCTTTTATAATTTTTAGTGCGTGCTAAAACCGTGTTTTTTAGTTTTTTAAACTATTATTTTTGGACAAAACGCTCCATTTTTAATTTTTAGTGGGTGCCAAAAGTGAGTTTTTTAAACTATTAATTTATTTTGCTTTTTACTTGCGAGTAAATACATTGTTTCACAATGTTGAAGCGTCACCATTTTTTTTCATATTTAATTTTGGTACATTATTTCCAACAGATCTACGACATAGGATATTGGTATCACAACTAGTTTCAGAATTGGCGAAATTTTGATTCTGTGGACTGTAATGCTCAATTCTTCTCCCTCACTCATGTTATTCAGATTGCGCACTGTAATGACTAGTTCTTCAAACTCAATCGAATTTGAACTGTTACTATCGTCTTGATTTCATTATTATATTATTTATCATACAGAACAAAAATAATATAGAAAGTATCCAAACTAGACCCGATGGTTCATTTGTTTTTTCAATTTTGATGATATCATCAAAATGTTGTCAATGTATGAGGAGTTGTTACCACTTATCAACAGTTGACCCCTATGCCCGTCTGTCTACCTATATTATATCATACAATAAAACTAATATCTCAATTCGATTTACAATTGGTGTAAATATCGAGCAAGCGGCTTGATCACAATTTTACTTTCCTTAAATCCTTTTACCTAAGAGCATTTTAAGCCCCCGAGGCTGTTCATCCAAACTCCTCTATTAATAACTCGAACGAAAAAAGAATTATTGAAATATTGCATGCTGTCCATAAGCACAGAAAAGGCAAAAATTTCACAAGTTTACTTACCTTATTCAACTCTCTATTTTAAAACTGTCATATAAAAATTATCATTTAAATTTATTCACTATTGACGAAGCTATCGAAGAACAATGACGCCTAAATGAAACAACGCCGAATTCATAACTGGCTAAAAAAAATAATAGGAATGAATTCTCTATTTTTCTGTAACCATCGAGATACAGGAAACAAAAATAGGTTTGTAAAAAGACAAACTCAATCAAATATCAAGTATTTGAAGATTAAATAAATTATAAACGTTGAATGAGTTATATTTGAAATACGAATTTAAATTCATGTAAATTTTATATGGTGTGGAGAATCAGCTCAAAATATTTTAATTTACGAAACGTCGTACCTCAGTTAAAATTGCTTTGAAATACATTCCATTATTTTATTACGTAACTGGATTATAAATCTTTCTCCCTTAAAGGTCCCTTAACGGATCTCTACTACTGTAAAAAAGCTACTAGTATATAATAACAAATATCAAATACAAATCTTCATATGTAATATATCACAATGTTGGATGTATAATATAAACTTGTATGTTTATATTCCTATTCTTTGATTGGAACAAATTCCATTATTTTATTACGTAACTGGAATGAGAGTCATTGTCCATTAGAGGGACGTTAACAGATGTTAAATACCGTTAAATACTACTAGTAGACAATTACGATTATTTGATAAAAATCTTCCAATCCATCTACCATAGTCATGACTTTATAAGCTTTTCTTATTATATATAAATATTTATGTATTATAATTCGATTTGGCCCATTGGTGAATCTTGACCGAAATTTGTAGGTTAAATTTCAGGCCAACATTACAAAGTAAATTCGGCGCTTTAGTTGTATTTTTAATTCATCTCTTAGTCGTAACATCGTGAGGAAACCTGTCGTCAGACGAACGTCAGTCGCATGTGTGTCCACCAACCCACATTGGAATAGCGTGACCTCATATGCTCCAAAAACCTTCTCTTCAAGACGCCACTTCTCGTCTATAGCCCTAGCCCAGCATTTACGTGCTTGCACAGGTTCAAAGTTCATTACATCTTAAATTCCATAGTTTAAGACATGATTTATGTTTAGGTATTACAGTTCCAATGACTACTATCGGCGGAGATGTGTATAAATAAACAAACTAGGTTTACACTATGGTACGTATTTGTGCCTGGATGGATGCCCACTTATTAAATATTCTACCGCCAAGCAGCAATACTTATTATTACTAAGTGAGCGAGTGTAGCTACAGTGTAACATCTAAGTTATAATGGTTGGTGGCTTATCACAAGGTGGTCTATTTGCCAATCGGCCAATATTTTTGTTATATAACAAAATATTCCTGATATTCATATCTTAGAATAATAAGTTTCTCAAAAGATTAGAATTATATTTCATGCACAACAAAAAATATTTTCGAGGTTCCTTTTAGCAATTTTCGTTGAAACATCGCGTCCTTTAGAACGTAGAATGTCGTATCCTATCACAAGTGGAATGTAAAGTATGTCGTAAAACCAAGTTTACACTCATTCCTCGTTTACTAAGTGACAAAAAATGTTGTATCAAGAAAATATTCACATCCTGTACATAGCTTTATTTATATTAAGTGCACAATATGATCTCGATTTAAGAAAATAATTTGAAAAGCCAGGCTTAAAATTCGAAATACTCATATAGTCAATGTTCTAGTAGAAGTACTTTGTACACTGTCCCGTATTATCTGCGTTAAATTTTTACATTTATAATATTATTTAACCTATTTGAAATTTCCTAGAATATGCGGACAGACAAATGTCAATATGGTGGCTCTTGTTTCGGTGACTTACAAACAGTCATATCGACTTTAAAAAGGGTCTGTTATTTCGAAATCACAGTCGGCAATTAGACACGATTGCTGTCTGGCTCAGATATATTTAATTTAGAATCCAACACAATAACTAAAAACCACACTGTAATGCAGTTATATTTTTATAATTACTGTATAACCAAGTCTCGCATAAAAATACCTCTTATTTTGCAAAATAGACTTCGGCTTGCTTAGACTATCGATAAGTGTCATAACATGAAAAAATAATAATTCAAAAGTCATGTGTTAAACCAAAAAATGGTTTAGCATTAATTATGGATCCCTAAAATGTCATTGCTATCTAAGCGGCTCAAATCCACAGATATCGAGATTACAATTCTCAACGTTTTGTATTCGTGTAATTACGTCATTATCTTGGCTTTACATTGAATACTAATATTGTGCTAAATAATTCATCTTTAAAAGACCCAAAAATAATACTATGGAGATTCCATTTAAATGGTATTATTGTGGTTACTTAAATTATTATCGCGTCTTTAATAAATCAGAGATTAATGTTGTTACTTGTTCATAAATCAAATGTATGAAAAAAGGTCAACAGTTTAATTCTTGAACAAGCTTACGGAAAAAGATACTATTTAACGTTTACTTCATCCTCAGACACGGAAAAGGTTTGGTGGTAAGGCTTTGTGCCATCATATATTCTACCGTCAAACTGGAACACAACAATACTGGGTAGTATTGTTGTGTTCCAGTTAGAAGGATGAATCCGCCAGAGTAGCTACAGGCACAAGGGACATAATACCTTAGTGCTCAAGGTTGATGGCACATTGGCAATGTAAGGAATTGTTAATATTTCCTACAGCGCTATTGTCTATGGGCAGTGCTGACCACTTACCATCAGGTGGCCCATATGCTTATCCGCCTACCTACATCATTAAAACCATTCAAAATCGATTTAAGATGGTCGCCAACCATGAGATCACTATAATGACATTCGCTCACTTACCGGAACAAGTATTGTGTAGATTAACTGGTTACCCAATTAAAAGGAACAAAACTCAAAAAAAAAAAAAATTCATGTTCATAAAAACCCAATTTTATATAACGTCGACATAATAAAAACATAACATAATACTCAAGTTATAATAAAAGAAAATTCGAATAGGATATTATAACGAACCACAATCAACGTAACAGCTTATAGTTTGATTAATATTCCGTTATTTTTTACATTCGCAATTTTTTACAATACATTTTATTATAGGATACCTCTCGTTAATCTCTTCATTCGATATTCACAAAGACTCCATCGGTTTGTAATTTAGCGCAAAAGTAAAAAATATTGAATGAAAATACACCCACAAAATTCTAGTAACAGACAGATTTATTTAAATTACCTTTTATTATTTATTAGCAAATGTGTGTTGTCTGTTCGCTGTGGTTCTGCCTATAATATCATATTATGTACTCATTATTCAATTTATATAAGTTCATAAAGAGAACGTATATGGTTTTATTTGAATCTTTTTGAATAAAATCTTTTGCAATCTAATTATACATATGTAAAGCATATCAAAGTCATCTAAAGACCAATGAATAGCCTAACTCTATATTAAATTTATTTAGGGAATAATTACGAATTCGTTTACGTCACATTTAAATGAAATCTTTTAATTTCTAATGAATAAATATCACACAAAAAGTGCTCCGAAGATTTTCGTTCAATTTTAGAATTACGATTCAAACGTGAAATTCTCATAATTTTCTTTTCACAATTTCACGCGACGTGTACATTAATTATATTTAATTTCGATCCTTAGACGATCTTATTTAGTTATTTTGGTATGTATTGTATTTTTTGAAGTGAAACAAATAATTAAAACTTTTTATTTTCTGTAGGACGCAGAAAAGCAGTTTACATAACGCTAAAATATAAACCACTAGTTGTCGTCCGCGGCTTTGTTTGTGTTTAAGAGATAGATCGTCAGATTTATGTGTAAAAAGTAACCTTTGTCCGTTCCTGGAGTTAAAATTTGTTTCAGTATTAAGCATTTTAAAATGAAATTTCATCAAATTCGGTTTAGTGATTTGGCCGAGCAACAGACAGACATACAGAGAGGCATAGTTATATAATATTGGTAAAGTAAAATACAAGACACAAATTCATTCAAGCGAAATAGTTACGGATCTCTGAAATGTATTATGTAAAACGTGAAATCCCAAATAAAAGAAAGCATTGTTTCCTCTGCGTATTATTCCATATACAAACGGAGACTGCGTCCTAAAATGGGTGAAATGGAAGATTTTCCGTATGAATTCACAAAACCTCTACTCCTATGTTTCAATTTACTAAAGAGATGCAATATCGGATTTTTCGATGACAACGTTCCATTTTTACAAAAATACTGGCGTTCCTTCTTTATTGTTCCATGCGTTATAATACATTACATTTCAACAACTATATATATTAGCCGTGTGTTTACAAGTCAGATCAAAATATCGGAGCTGACTTTCATGGTTCCTATTTTCTTGATTTTAACTCAAGGTATGCTCTTTTCAGTGGCACTTTGCCAAAGAATTTATCCCGGCTTGATCTTTTTGCATCTAATGACTTAACAAGGCTTACGCCGTGCCTCTCATGCAAATATCATCTTTATTTGAATGTCCCTTTCAAATATAAGATTATGTTCGTTACATTTTATGGAGACTATACCTACTTACTCTTTATATTGTCATGATATGTTTAAGACCAAAAACAAATCATTTTGGAGCGACATATAATGTTTCTTTAGATACTTATTTCTACTAGAAATTATAAATGGTTTTTTTTTTTATAGGATTCTTAAAAGCTGCTGTTATTATAACGAAGAGGGATAAAATTGCTAGTTTGGTAATAAATCTTGGAAAGATGTGGAAGACTGATAATCTAAGTGATATCCAACTGAAGAAGAAAAACCAACTGCTGAAGAGACTGGATTGTTTTCATGCAGGTACAAGTTAATACAGACTACCTTGATTGACGATTGATTGATGAATGTATAAATTAAGAGGCGAAACAAAATAAATAAGGAATAATAACGACGTCATTTTAACAGTTACAAAAACCGAAGGAAAATCTAGAAAACTAAATATCAACTATAACGCATTCAATGCTTAAATAATGTTTTAAATGGGCGTTATATATTTTCTTTATGAAAGATGGAGTGTAATTTTAATCTAATCGATCATTAATCAAATCAATTCTAATGAAAAGATAAAAAAAATAATCTCCTTAGAAATGTGATGTTAATTTCAAGAGACTATTCTTAGCCAGCAGTCTTGTCTACTCCCTCAATTGAACATTTACTGATTACACAAGAGACGCAGCTTGCGTTCACATTATGATCTAAGGCAATGAATACGCGGGTGATGTTTCTCGTGTCGCGTCCTATACAGGTTAACTTCTAAGTTATGTACTAGTTTAATAATAATTATTTTTTTATAGTATTTTACTGGGGCAATTTGATCGCAATATGCCAGAATATGTTGGCACCTTTACTATTGACGCTGATTAAAAAATTCGTCCTTCAACAAGACACGGAATTGTTGCTGCCCTTCGGATATGTGTATCCGTTCGATCCTTTGAAAAATTGGTTTCGATATATTGCAGTGTATATATTTCAGTTATTTGCAAGTTAGTATGGATTATATGTTATACTCACTGAAAACTATATGTTTTAGACCAAGTGACTAGTTATGAAGAAAGGCAAATGATATCGATTTATTTATTATATTATTTACTATAGTCTGGTAATTATAAATATTGCTACGTGATCTTCGGGCAATCTGATTATATAGATATTTTGTAGGAAAATCAGAATCTCTTGAACTACCATGAATTCTAATTGGTGGTAGGGCTTTGTGTGAACCATCTGCGTAGGTACCACCCACTCAAAATATATCTAGTAATATTATATAATATTACCATTATTTCCGTATACTAAATATTGTAAAATGATGCAAGTATTTCTTGTTTGTAGAATAAACAACAATTGTGAAACGCAATTATTAGCTTAGTAGAAGCTACCGTGTACACGGTTTCATAAAAACACTCTTACTCCGACAACACCACATACAGTCGAGAGCCGAATCAATTCCTTATCAAATTTTAATTATTTCATATTTTTGAGTCTGAATATTCAAATTGTTTCAAGTGTAGGTAATTTTAAGTTGTGGTAATCATAGGTTACGACATCTTTAAAACGACGAAATAAAATATTAAATTTTTAGTAACGGAAATAATATGATTAGTAATAAAACGAACATTTTTATAACTCTTCCCGATAGGTGATAGACATTATGTATAATGCCCGAACAACTTAATTATTTCAATGGTGTAACAAATTGCCTACTGATATTGGTAACTTTTCACAATTTCCGAGCATACAATGCTTTATAAATCACTTGGTCCATAACAGATATATATTTTTATAACTTGCTAATTAAACTTTCCTCAGAGTATAGGAATTGAAATAAAGTATAAAAATTAATAAAGAAAAGCAAAATGCTTCACAATCGACAAGATTTTTCTTTGGTTTTACTTTGATCCCTCCGTCCAACAAAATGTTTGACTCATAGGATTTACAGACATTAGAGGATCGGGCTGAAGCGAGTACCTAAAAGAAAAAATAAATTTGGACCATTAACAAAATTTTAAGAAAAATAATATTCGTGTATATTTTTATATTTGTCTCAAATAATGAAAAGAGCTTTTTTTTTCAAGTTCTGTCAGTGGTTTCTGTCTATCTTGGCGCAGAAGTTGTGACCATAACAATCTGTGCTCATCTTAGCACAGAATTTGCTCTTCTCCGAGAAGATCTTATGCAGATCATACCAAAAAAAAAACAACCTGATACCTTAATGGTGAACGACGATGATGCAATAAGGAATTTTATACAGAATCACCAAAAACTGATCGAGTAAGTAAATAATTTTAGTTATGTGATGAAAATATATAATTGGTATTATTACTGAATACATGTTGTGGATATGACAGACTGAAGAAAGTAAGAAAATTCCCAATATTGGGTCTCCAACATTGACGCTGTTAAAACAATTGGTCCTTCAACAAGTCACGGAATTCTTATGAACCTTCGAATATCTGTATTTCTTCGATCCTTTGAAAATATCGTTTTGATTTATGATTATAGTGTACTCTCTATAATATAAATATATCTCTATTGTATAAATTCGATTCAGTGGTTTGGTCGTCAAATAGCAACGTACAGACAGAGAGTTACTTTTGCATTATTATATTAGTATCGATTATTTAAAAGTGAAGCCGTCACCTAGTGTTAATACACTTAAAGAGCAACATAACACTTCAAGAACGTTCGCTTCTACTGAACGAGATGCTTTGGTTTTTTTTCAGATTAACGGCCTCCTCAAATAACATATTCAATCTAATAGTCTTCATTGATATGTTATTTGTCACAGTGATTATGTGTTTCTTCGGTTTGGGCGTCACGGTAAATAAGAATTTAATTATAAACGTGTAATCAATATTAATTATGCACTAATTATTTTTTTATTAAAACATCTGTGTCACATTATTATCCAAACATATTATATAATTTAACGTATTTGTTATTAATATAATAGTCCCAACCTGCAAATATCCCACAGCTGGACTAAGGCCTCCTCCTCCTTTAATAAGAAGGTTAGGAGCATATTCTACCACGCTGCTCCAATGCGTTGGTGGATTCACACGTGGCAGAATTTCGTTGAAATAAGACACATGCAATTTCATCACTATTTTTTCCTTCACCGTTGAGAACAAGATGAATTATAAACACAAATTAAGCACATGAAAATTCAGTGGTGCTTACCTGGGTTTGAACCCGCAACCATCGGTTAAGATGTACGCGTTCTAACCACTTTTTTTTTTTGTTTAACGAGGAGGAAATGCATTTACGGATGCCGCCCGGTCGGGGGACCGGGACGGGTATGTGGGACTCAACCGGGTTCTAATGCCCCGCGCCAGGGCACGCTAATGCTAATGCCCTGTCCTACTCACTAAAACCATCCTCGGGTTTTCACCATGCCGCCGAGTGGTGAGGCCACAGGATCGCCAAGGGCATGCAACCGCGACCCCACCAGCGGCAGCCGCCGTAAGGCGGCTGAATATTCATAGGGTGCGCGCCTAGTGCGCGCCTTCCCCCTCATCCTCCACGTGGGAATGTGGCGAACTCCCCCGAGTCCGCCACTGGAGGCTGGGCGTCATCGAAGCTGAAGCCCTGCGGCGGATAAGATGGTAGGCTCCGCCGCTGACCGCCGGTGTAAACACCTGGGAGGCTCGAGTAGCGAGCCCTCCCACTTCCAACGAGGCCACTCACATGGTCCGCCTTGACGCCGATCATGGACGTACCGGGAGTAGCTCCGCGGCATCCCTCCCGCCAGTCTTAGCCGTGGCCGACGAGCAAGCTCAAGCCGGCTCCATTGCCTAGGGTACACCACGAGGAGGTGACTGACATGTACCCCAACTCTAACCCTAACCTAACCCTCTTTGGGTTCTACCTAACCCTTTTATTTAATACCCAAAAACTTCAAAAGTCCGTCATATTGGATTAAGAGTGATGTCAGAATATTTTTCAATTTATTCTTGACAACGTCTTTCATTTGACACCCATATTATATAAGTGCATAAAAAAATAACTATTCTGCCATCTCGAATGTTCCACCATATTGAATTTATAATTACGTCACATTATTTTTCGAATTACTCACATCGAGCCCTATCATTTGAAACCTATATTGTAGAAGTGCATAAAAAATAACTATTCTGCCATCTCGAATGTTCCACCATATTGGACTTACAATGACGTCAAGCAGCTTATCGTGTATTGTCATCCAAACTTAACGTGTATACAAAATTTCAGCCAAATCGGTTAAAGATATCTGCTTCAAAATTGAGTAGCAAGATTCCACCTGCACATACATATGTACATACATTGCAAGTTAAATAAAAGCTTTTAAAAAAGCAACGACGAGCTGCTTGATATGAAAATAATAAAAAAAAAAAAAAATTAAAATCTATAATTAATCAATTAATAAATTTCAATAGATAATTTCATAAAAATCTTTCATTTCTGTAACAAAATGCTTACACAGATAATATAGAAATCGAAATTGAAAACGAATGAACAGAAACGAAGAAACAATTTTAAATAAATATAACCTCTTTTAATGTTAAAATAACGTAGTTTAATTTGTAATATATGTAATTGAAGGTAGCATATGCCGCAGTGGACATCGCCAATAATTTTATAGCCGTATTGGCTCTATTGCTGCCAATTTACATACTTTGTTACAACGCGGAAATGCTGAAAGTTGAGGTGAGTATAATATAGGCATTTTAAATCGAATCGAAATAATGGTTCATAAAATCAAACAAAAAAAAACTCTGCTTTCGTGCATACACATTAAAAACACATTAATTAATTTTCTTTTTAAAATTGTTCATATTTTTCTATATTAGTAAAGACTAAACATTATAAGAATAGAAGCACTCTAATTTCAATTAGGCTAATTCGTAGCAAACAAATAATATGCTTATAGAATAAATATATTAAAATATAAGCATGTTACTTAATAGCACGTTCATCTTTTTTTTTCATGGCACAACAAAAGCTTTGTAGATGTGAGGCGAAGGCGGAGAGGTGTATGCAACCTAGCCAGCTACTCAATGTATTCCGTTTGTATTTCAAGAAATACAGCGTAAATAAATGACAATTATCAAAATTGCGTAAAATTAGTCGTCATTAAAAATATTTATTTTTATTATTAATATTTTGGCAAATCGGTCTTTGGCATTGGTCCATTGTAAGACATCTTAAAATTTCTTGCAATTTGGAATAAAGTAAACCAATTCATAATGTTATCACATCAACTGCACAGCTTAAATTTCCATTTTCTTTATTCTTAATCTAAAGATAATATTATTTTGTATAGCTATTATAAATACAAAATAGTCGTTTAACGATTATTTTCTTTCATACAGAGTTCAGGAATAGCAGATTCTGCATATGAAACTTTATGGTATAATGGAGATACACATTATCAGAAGACTATCCAGTTTATTATTGCAAGGTAACGAATTTAGAAACTCTTATAAATAATAGTATATTATAAAACAATAACAGCTGAAGAGAAAATATTTTACTTAGCGGCAGGGTTTTGTACAAGTCTGTCTGAGTACCAACCACTTATAAGATATTCTAACCCTAAACACCAGTACTTAGTATTCCTGTGTTACAGTTTGAAGGTGAATGACCCAATTTAACTACAGGCACAAAAGACATAACGTCATTAATGACTTGTTAAATGCAGTAATTATCGAACACGATGTTTTTGAATGTGGTCAAATAGAGCCACTCCTTAACGCGTAGGCGCAAAAACGTAAGCAGTATCATCAGCACCGCAGTTCAACTGCTACTAAAAACCAATCAAACTATAAAAACATTTCAAGTTGAAGATTTTTTTATTACAAATTGTTGTAAAAGTTTTTCAAATTATTTTAGTATTATTCTTAGTAAACCAAAATAGAACGAGAGCCAGTACTGTAACAAACTATTCGTAGTATTTTCATTGGTGATAGAGCTTCATGTAAAACTGATCCATGCATCAGTAATTTTATTGACAAACATCAAACTTTTACACTTATCTGTTTCAGTTTGAAGGGTAACTGAGGAATTCAAATAAAAATCACTTATAAATCCCGAAGCTCGTGACGCATTAAAGTTGTTAAGACTAGTTGTTTTTTGTTCTTAATACTACTGCAAAAAAAAACATAAAAGTTTTTATATTACTAAACTAGTCGTCGCTTGCGTCTTCGCTCGCATTTTAGGAAGTCGTCATTAGGTGTAAGACATCCAAAAATCTAAATATACTTCATTCAAATAGGCCTTTACAAGCACTTTTGAATGGTCATTTAACAAACTATATGAAGTGAAGCTACCATAAAAATGTCTTATATAATATAAATATCATCAAATTTAGTTCAGTTTTCCGTGAAAGAGCAACAGACAGACACAGAATTCTCATTTATGATATTAGTATACATAGACAGACATCTTAAATAAAGTTAACTCTTAAAGAACTTAGGTCCCCGTAAAGGACTTATCTCTGTGACGGATATTTTTTGAATTTCCATTCGGTTTGTAATTGTTTTTATCTACTTTCTATATGTCGAGTACGAAGCTAAATATTTACTGTATTTAATCCCCTCGAGAATAGATAATAGAAATAAAATGCTGTTTAAGGAAATTTCACTGTATAAGATGTAAATTAAAAATAATTACTGAACGAATCGTGAGCATATGGAATGGTTGGAAGAATGCTCGCAGTATTTTACCGTTGAATTGTAATTCTAATTATCTTAAAAAATATGAAACAGCTGTCCTGTAAGCGAAGGCAACAAGTACTTCAAACTTTTTCCGACATAAATTTAGTCATATAATTTGGGATTCGTCATCGCCATCGTCATCGCCATCGTCATCGCCATCGCCATCGCCATCGTCATCGCCATCGTCATCGCCATCGCCATCGTCATCGCCATCGTCATCGCCATCGTCATCGCCATCGTCATCGCCATCGCCATCGTCATCGCCATCGTCATCGCCATCGTCATCGCCATCGTCATCGCCATCGCCATCGTCATCGCCATCGTCATCGCCATCGTCATCGCCATCGTCATCGCCATCGCCATCGTCATCGTCATCGTCATCGCCATCGTCATCGCCATCGTCATCGCCATCGCCATCGTCATCGTCATCGCCATCGCCATCGTCATCGTCATCGCCATCGTCATCGCCATCGTCATCGTCATCGCCATCGCCATCGTCATCGCCATCGTCATCGCCATCGTCATCGCCATCGTCATCGCCATCGTCATCGCCATCGCCATCGTCATCGTCATCGCCATCGCCATCGTCATCGTCATCGCCATCGTCATCGTCATCGTCATCGCCATCGCCATCGTCATCGCCATCGTCATCGCCATCGTCATCGCCATCGTCATGGCCATCGCCATCGTCATCGTCATCGTCATCGCCATCGTCATCGCCATCGTCATCGCCATCGCCATCGTCATCGTCATCGCCATCGCCATCGTCATCGTCATCGCCATCGTCATCGCCATCGCCATCGTCATCGCCATCGCCATCGTCATCGTCATCGCCATCGTCATCGCCATCGTCATCGCCATCGTCATCGTCATCGTCATCGCCATCGTCATCGCCATCGTCATCGCCATCGCCATCGTCATCGCCATCGTCATCGCCATCGCCATCGTCATCGTCATCGTCATCGCCATCGTCATCGCCATCGTCATCGTCATCGCCATCGCCATCGTCATCGCCATCGCCATCGTCATCGTCATCGCCATCGTCATCGCCATCGTCATCGCCATCGTCATCGCCATCGCCATCGTCATCGTCATCGCCATCGCCATCGTCATCGTCATCGCCATCGTCATCGCCATCGCCATCGTCATCGCCATCGCCATCGTCATCGTCATCGCCATCGTCATCGCCATCGTCATCGCCATCGTCATCGCCATCGCCATCGTCATCGTCATCGTCATCGCCATCGTCATCGCCATCGTCATCGCCATCGCCATCGTCATCGCCATCGTCATCGCCATCGCCATCGTCATCGCCATCGTCATCGCCATCGTCATCGTCATCGCCATCGCCATCGTCATCGCCATCGCCATCGTCATCGTCATCGCCATCGTCATCGCCATCGTCATCGCCATCGTCATCGTCATCGTCATCGCCATCGTCATCGCCATCGTCATCGCCATCGTCATCGCCATCGCCATCGTCATCGCCATCGTCATCGCCATCGTCATCGTCATCGCCATCGTCATCGCCATCGTCATCGCCATCGTCATCGTCATCGCCATCGTCATCGCCATCGTCATCGCCATCGCCATCGTCATCGCCATCGCCATCGTCATCGCCATCGTCATCGCCATCGTCATCGCCATCGCCATCGTCATCGTCATCGCCATCGTCATCGCCATCGTCATCGCCATCGTCATCGCCATCGTCATGGCCATCGCCATCGTCATCGTCATCGTCATCGCCATCGTCATCGCCATCGTCATCGCCATCGCCATCGTCATCGTCATCGCCATCGCCATCGTCATCGTCATCGCCATCGTCATCGCCATCGCCATCGTCATCGCCATCGCCATCGTCATCGTCATCGCCATCGTCATCGCCATCGTCATCGCCATCGTCATCGCCATCGCCATCGTCATCGCCATCGTCATCGCCATCGTCATCGTCATCGCCATCGTCATCGCCATCGTCATCGCCATCGTCATCGTCATCGCCATCGTCATCGCCATCGTCATCGTCATCGCCATCGTCATCGCCATCGTCATCGCCATCGTCATCGTCATCGTCATCGTCATCGTCTTCGTCATCGTCGTCGTCGTCGCCGTCGTCGTCACCGTCACTGTCACCGTCACCGACACCGACACCGTATGATTGTTATAATGATTAATAGACCGTCACTCATAGGAGTAAAACTTGACACACAATCAATGCTATCTACGATCAAATATGCGATTTTCTTTGTGCCTATAATAATTAAGAAACATTGTTTAAATATTCACCTCTTAAGCATTTATAGATTAAGCTGGAAATAAATTTTAAACTATTTCAATCACAATGAGAGATACGTATACACATAGTTCAAACAAGTATTTCTCCTTCAGGTCTCAACGGCCTTGCTGCCTGACTTCTTTGAATTACGTTTCGATAACTCTGAATACATTCACTAAGGTAAAGTGTATTTAAGATATATTTTACGTTGAATGAAGAGGATTTACTTAACAAGAATACCTGGAATATAGAGATGTGTGGTCTGATCATTGAACTGTATATAGCCCATTCGCTTTTACTCGGGAAAGGTAAAACGTTCAGAAATATCTGTCGTCGGCTTATATTAGTCAACTTCGATACCGATGAAAAAACAGCTGACAAATTTCGTTTTATTGAAATACAACAATATATGAAATTATCTTAAATCAAATTATTTCAACCAAAAATGGATCAACAAATTTTTCTCGTTGGTTAAGTATCTCATATCCTAACTAAGATTATAAATTCGAAAGTGAATTTCTTTATGTACGTTTGTTTGTTACGTGACATCTTAGCTACTTAATCGGTCATCATTAAATTTTGCACACCTGTAGTCAGGGGTACAGAAAAGATCAGTACCGAACTCTGAGAGCTCTCCCTCTCTAATAATATTTCTATTATACTATACTTCTATTACTCTATACATATACCCATAGATAACGCAAGTATTACTATATTCCGATATGCTTTGTGTTTATTCATCTCGTGCTCTGTAAAGAAAACATCGTAAGGAAACTTACCTTTTACCTCGATAACCACTCAAAGGGACTTTGCATAATATTGAGACATTTAAGTTTATAAATTAACTTATATAATTTACATAATATCCTCTTTGATTTAATATACTCCGTAAAAGCTAACAGTTCTTTGTTAAATAATTCTACATATCAGACCGAATTTCGTATTATCGTATTAAAATATCGTACCTCAGAATGTACATAAGGACGTTGATCACTGCTTTAGTTTGGTTTGGTTGGTCAAAATTCGGTCTGGATGACATTATATAATAATTATTAATTTTAAAATTAAATACATGAATTTACAAAAAAATATGTATATTTTTCAGGTCGTAAGTACAACTTGGTCCTACTTCTCCTTAGCAAGAAGTCTGTTTTCCAATAATATCGAATAGAAAAGAGAAGTTTCATATCACAGATGATTATAACTTAGACTTAGTAGAAGTAGCTATAGAATTTAGTGCAGAGGAGGAATTAGAAAGAACCCAAGGAAAAGAGGTCGCAGTCATGAGACGCCCGACAAAAATAAAACATCGAAATTAATGGTTTTTAAAAGAAATAAATATTGGTTAAATTAAATGAAAGAACACAGAGCTTCGTTTATAAAATTCATATATATATCTTAGTATTAAAATAATATATAGCATTAAAGTATGCACCCTCCACGCAAATACGATGGAGCGTAATGACTCATATCGGTTGCGGTCACGGCATAAAAATATCTTACAACCAAGTTGCGCCAATAGAATAAAATATAACAATCACTTTAGTCACTGCTTTTATACATAGGTATTTAACGGAAGAAGTAAAACTTCCTTTTTTTTTGGTAATAAAAAATATTCACAATTAAATGTATTCGAATTTTAATATAATAATACATATAAAAAATTATATATAGTCAAGCCAAATTATTTCACTCATTTTAATCTTACCTTATCCCGTGCCTTATTGTTATACTGATCAATGAAATAGCATTTCATGAACTTCCACTCAAATACAGTATAATAATAACTATTAAAATTCAAATGTTTGTACAAATCAAAAATCGAAATATAATTAAATTCAAGAAAAGTGTAAGGTTGCATCATAAATGTTTAGTAGCACTTCTTTCTAACCAGCCTAACCTAACTTTAACCTTCTTCAACAATTGTGACAATTTAGAAAGTTGCAATCAAGAATCCTCTATAATTTTCTGTACATCTACGGCTGGAGCTCTTTAAAATGAGACCATAACCGATCTTTTATATACAGCTATCGTACCATAATTACATCAATAAATAATAATCTACTTATGCTATTAATATATAAGATTAAATGTACATAATCTTAACTTGTATGCGAATTTCTTGGTAGAATCTACATGGGATGTATATTCCCATCTAGCATAGAGAATGTTTTTGATTTTGCTCCTCTAATCGATCTTTCCGTCTCTTTCTATTATTTACGGTTTTATTTATCACTATTTAGACTTGGTTTTTATTATAATTATTTAATTATACTTAAATGTTATTAATTAATTTCATTGTGTCTGTTATTAAAAACATAAGCAAATCTAGCAAAAGCAACCATTATAATTTTTTTCATTTATTATTTTTATTTTATTGCAACATTATTATCATACAGATTAAAAATAAATCATGCATAGACAATACTCCATCACAGATCTTTCCAAGCTTATACGATGAATTGCTAAATAAAAAAAAATGTTTTATTTCAATGATTTCTAAATCTTACTTATCACTGGATCTAAATTCTAATCCTAAACTATATGTCACGAGTACGATTTCTTACACGAGTAAATATTTGATCGCTTACAAAATGTTTACCCTGTGTTCATAGCCCGTCATCTCAACAGTTCGACACAGAGAATCCTAAAAGCGGTCTGGCGAGCAATATTTGCTCTACGCTTTGAAACGATTGTATATCACGTGTGTATAAATTTATTATTTCAAAATTTTATTTCGACGAACTGATATCAAAGCTACATAAGGGCTTAACAAATATTTAGCCATTGTTTATTTAACATTCAATATTAATAAATTTGTTACATTTTGTTTGATCAATTGAATTCGTGTGATACAAAGCTAAAATAAATTTTAATAAAATACAATATTTAGATTTTTGCTAAAAAAAATGTTTTGTTTGAAATATAACTTTTATGATTCTAATGTTGTAAATGGTGTAGAACTAAACATCGCAACATTTCCCTTTCATCTAATTTTTATTTTATCTTTACCGATAGAAGCAAAAATTTTAATACTATTATTTTGGAAGATTAACACTCTTATAATTTGTAGTTAAATTCACCGCAGATAACGAGCGTAAAATATCAGAATTTGATAAACGACCTAACCTACTATAATGATAATTATACAATTTACAGGATACAAGTATCAAAATGACGTATCCCCGTAACTCGATTATCAACATTTAAAGAGTAAAATGCGAAGTCAATTCTTACTGATACACTGTTGAACGATAACAATCGTTTTATATCCCTAATTTGTGATCAATGCATTTCATTTCCAATATAAATATTTACCCTTTTCGTCGATCTCTATACAACATACAAAAGGTTACATAAAAGGTTTTACATCTATATGAATGCGTCAATTCCATATACAGTTATAAGACGAATAAGATGGTTCAGTATACGTACGTGAATATTACAAAGATTACGCGCTCAAACCCCAGAACGACTTTTTTTCAAGTGCAAAATCAAAAACAAAATATACTTTATTCAAGTAGGTTTTACAAGCACTTTTGAATCGTCATTATACAAACTATATTAAGTTAAGCTACCACCGGTTCGGAATGAAGATTCTACCGAGAAGAACCGGCAAAAAACTCAGTAGTTACTCTTTTTTCATCATTTAAAATAAAAAGTTATAAAGTTACGTTAGCCCAATACAATTACATATGTATATAATATATTCTGCCTGGAAGTCAACAAGTATTAGCTCCACGCCTTTCTATATAATGATCAACATATATATATAATCCTGTATTGAATAATATGCTTTTTTTATTAATGTATTTTTTTACAAATGATTTAAATTTATGAATCGGCAAAGTTATATTATTTAATTTATTAAGTATAACAGAAATAAGTTGCTTAATTTGTGTTTATAATTCATCTCGTGCTCTGTAGTAATTAAATTCTGTCACATGTGTGATCGATACGCATTACAACAGCATTCTCCATTTATAATCCCGTAAACGACAATGAGACTTATTTTTTATCACGAATAATTTAAATTCTAGTAGCTGAATTTGCTGATTTTCTTCTTTTTTTTATCTTATGTTTACCCTTATTCTTCCCGTCTTGTAATCGGGACGACAGCTCCTATCTAATAAAATAAAGTAGAAAATATGAAATTAGTTGGATTCGCGTTAAATTTTTCGACCACGTCCGCCAACCTCAGAAGAAACCAGTCAACCATGCAGGACATATTATAAAGTGTGTGCAAGTATGTTCGTGAACGCAGGTGTTCTCTCATAATTCGATACGACCGAAAATGAGACATGACCGAAAATTTTCGGTCGGCTTTCGAGACTTTTTTTACGGGAGTGTACAAACTTCCAACTTCCTTATAAAACTCAATTACTTTTTATCAACAATGTATAAAACGCCTGTTGTATTATTTATAGCAATCGGTGTTAACACATAAAAGTGATTTGCTATATTTAACATTAATTTGAAAACAATTCTGAATTCTTCAAAAGGAATTGTGCGTAGCGCGTATATGTATACTATACATTCCATTGTTATTTATTTATATATATAATAATAAGATAATATATATATTTATTTTATTAGGGAAACTCGATTATTTTATTAATTTAATAACTCAAATATTATTTATTGATTTTCTTGAACTATAATTGCATTACATTAACAGTCTGTAACTTTCCCACTGCTGGGCTAAGGCCTCTCCTTTTTGAGGAGAAGGTTTGGAGCATATTCCACCACCCCGCTACAATGCGAGTTGGTGGATACACATGTGGCAGAATTTCGTTGAAATTAGACACATGCAGGTTTCCTTACGATGTTTTCCTTCAACGCCGAGCACGAGATAAATTATGCACATGAAAATTCAGTGCTTGCCTGGGTTTGAACCCGCAATCATCGGTTAAGATGCACGCGTTCTAACCACTGGGCCATCTCGGCTCTTATATTAACTATAAATTCATACCATAATCATCACTTTCGATATCGCACATCTGCTGGGCATCTCGTGACGACCATGAGATATGTTATCAAGAGACCACAAACTCATGGTGAGTACTAACGGCATCTAACTTGGAACGATCTCGCTTTTTTAATGTTGCCGTTACTGAAAGCACATTTTAAATAAACTAATAATATTGCCAACTTTAATGAACTATATTTTTATTTCGTTTTATTTTGTATCAGATGCGCCACCTGCTCGCTTATCAGTTGTCACCAATAAAATTAAGCTAGTTAGGTAATAAACTCATATTTCAGTAAATTTACATAGAACCAGGAACCATAGGAAGAAAGAAGAATTAAATGGTAAAAAAAAAAAAAAAATTATCCTGCTGAGTTTCTTTCGCCGGTTCTTCTCAGGTCCGAGGTGCTAAATTCCGAACCGGTGGTAGATTTTTGACAATCAATAAGCAATTGTAAACACTTCTATATTGAATAAAGATTTTTGACTTCTACTTGACTTTGACCTTAATGAACTATACATCTAGACCTTCCTAACATAACATTAATCTATGGCTGAAATCCATATGAAAATACGTTCGGTAATTTTTCAGTTAATCAAGTTCAGACGCACAGATATGTAGTTATAAATATCGATATACAAATAAAATGCTATAAATTTCTATGTTAAATCTCTTTTATACCTTCACGCAAAGGTAACCTCCAGTAAAGCACCGGGGCTCCCGAAGGGGTGGGGCTGTTTGATGGTTTTAAAACAGGTCTATGTGGCATTCTTACCCACTAAATCCACTGCGACGGATCGTGATATAACTCTCCCGTACTGTGCTCCACTAGGCAAAGCTCTCCTCAGGGAGCAAAGTTGATCTCCCCCTCCACACTGATAAAGAATATGTTAATATTACAAAAGTTGGTGCCAAAAAGTTAAGCATCTATGGGTAAATTTATATTCCTATACATCCATATCGAGAGAAACAGTACCTCCATAAAACCAAGAAATTAAGTCTGTAATAACAGAATTCAGTAATTCATTTGTGAGTCGACCCTTGTCAAAACAATCAATGTTTTAAGAGTACCGCGGTTTCCAATTTACAGGAATGGAATGGAATAAATAATTTAAATTTATACATAGATAAAAAAATATTGAAACATTAATTTTGAAACACTTAACCAAAATAAACATTTCAGATTTATTTTTACATACATTCATAAATACAGAAAATATTTAATCTGTGCTGGCTTTGATTATTATTAAATATATAATAGGTAGGCGGATAGGCAAATGGGCCACCGGATGGTAAGTGGTCGTCACCATATTAGTGGTCGTTACAATATTAACCATTCCTCGCATCGCAGACGCTCCACCAACCTTGGGAACTAAGATGTTATGGAACACAACAATATTGTTTGGCGGTAGAATATCTGATGAGTAGAATATCTACCCAGGCGGGCTTGCAAAGTGCACAAAAAAAAAATTATTTAAATCAATCGTACTATATACCTAATCTATACAAATCCTATAGCTTCATGCCATACTAATGGATATCAAACAGTTTTATTTTAAAAATATGTATTTCGTGTGTACCTTTGGTTGGAGACTCATAAATTAAATAAATAAAAATTATGCACATGAATTCAATGGTGCTTGCCCCGGGTTTGAACTCAAAATCTCTCTCAAAAGACTCACGTCTTGTAACGTCACGTTGTGTCATTACGACTTTCATTATTATTATAAATAAACAAATCAGAAATGTTTCCATATGATGTGTCTGTATATCTATTACTGCACCAGCTAATCAGAACTTTTTTTAAATTTTCTTTTCCATTGGATTTTTTAGAAGAAATGGCTAATTAGCTAAAACAATTGTCTTTGTCCTACACATTCGATAGTTGTAAGCATTTTCTATGTTATTTTCTAATGATGTACAAGAAAGTATAAAATAAACAATAAATTGACCTAGCTACTACTACTTATAGACACATTAAACTAACTGTTACCCACTCTTCCCTGGGCAAATAAAGGATCAACGTAATTAAGAACAATTATAGCCTATAAAGATCTACGGATGATTCAGCGTCGGTCATATTCTCAGATGCAGTAGTTGACCTGAGTCACGTGATTGAAGCAAAAGGAAAAAATATATATATTTCAATCGACTCTTATGTGGGATCACATAACCTATTTCCCACACACAGGGGCTATATCTTTCTAAAGGATTTCAATGTATGAAAAAAAAATAACCTAATATCCATTCAGAAGATAACATTGTAAGATTGAACAAAAATATATTTAATGAAAACACTTCAACTCGTTTCTGTGTTTTGATTCCTTGTCGGTGTTGCCAATATTCAAACTTATAACTCAAGTAATTATGTCGATATCCAATAAATAACTAGATAATAAGGTCACATGTTACCTTTTGTCAAATAGAATTCTCTGAAAAGAAGCTGAATGTTTATTTAGCGCAATCTCTATTGTTCTGGCACACGTTACCGGTTCCGTGCAGAGTTCATTTATTTTACAACCATTTCGAAAATTGGTTCCGATTTAGGATTGTGTGCGTAATTTAATTCAGATTTTCGTCTATCTGCCACTAAATACAGTTTTGTTTTTCCTGGATAGTACCTTTTTATGAACAATCGAATTTCTGATTTATTATAATTGCAGAAAAATATACAACCTTATTTATTTTAATTTTTTATTGAAAAAAATAATTGTATTCTAAGCGGACTGTTATTTTTATAATGTAACATAACCATTAAATTTAATACACGTTTAAAAAAATCAAGATGATGATTTTATTGCATGTAATTATTAAATAATTGATGTTTATATAATAAATAATAATTCCAGTACTCTATAATTTACAATACACAATTGAATGAAAATGTATGTGCTTTAACACTTTAAATTGACCGTAAATTGACGTAGAACACAGAGTAACTTTTTATCAGAGATTAAAGTATTATCTACTAGTAGATATAACTATCTGACGTTAAAAGAATTTAAATTTAAGTCCGTAAATGTCGCACATTTGGGCAAGTGGCCATCTATCTTGTTAAGAAGGATTTCAAATACTTCTTAGCTTGGTATATTTATTTCAGAAATTTTCTTTTAAAATAATGAGGTTGGAATGTTTTCTTTAACAAGGAGTTACAGTATACACAAATTAAACACTTGAGAGACCCAATGAGTTTCGACTTTGTGTCCTTAGCCTTTATAATAAAGGAAAACGAAATTGTATATTACGAGCCACCTGCGCCAAATTCCAAATTAATTTAAAACAATATTTCATTTATAACATGCTCGACAAAAGCGTTTTCTGTGGAATTGGTCAATTATACACGATACGTCACCATCCTATATCCTTCGTAGAATTTTATGCCAGGATAGCATGTAAGGAATGCTTAATATTTCTAATTATCCAACATCTACATATATAGTGGTCTAGGTAGAGGTCATACCATTGATTAAGACATTTGACAGTTCATGTAACTATGGCAAATAAACCAAACGTACCTATGCCCACCACAATAAATTTATTATTAAAAATCAAACGTATGTTACGATTACAAAGGTAAATTGTACTTCAACAATATTGCCCAATAATTTCAAAATTATAACCATTATTCATATTGATTCAAATACAAATCCGGTGCTTGTTTCTTAATAATTTACATCACAACAAGTATGCGTTAGTTTTGGGGTGAAAACGTTCAAAATTAGATTCCAATTAATGTTAAAGAAAGATCAGTTTCGATTATCTATTGGAAAATAGATAATTACGTCAACGAGGGGATAAGCTATGTAGATACATTTAAGTCAGATATAGTATATAATGGAAATCTATTTATGGATTATTTTACATTCCATCTGTATATAATTATTATAATTGTTCAATCATAAAATTCATTCGTTGCGTTTGCAATACTAATACTATTTTATTTTAATGATTTGATCCTACTAGTATTACTAGTATAATCCATAATATCTACTATAGGTTCACTATATAAAACGGAATATCTATTTCGTAAAAAATGTCGTCTCGATCACAGATGATATAGGTTTACCTCGCGATGCATGTCACACAATGCATTAGAACAATAGATACGAATAGATCGGATAGCATATGTGTATATCTCATTGGTTAAAGAATAGTAATAAAATTCCTCTTTCATCTTCGTACAGTCGTGATAGCTTATATATGATCGTATATTTTTTTAACCGAAATAAATTTCTACATAAATGTTTATTAAAAAAAAATTGGGTTTAAGAATCGTCTATAAAATTCACCTTTCGTTTCCAACATTTATTTTGACAGTTTCCGATTTCGATAGGTTTTATTTGTACCAGTGTTATAACGCTCGTAACTAGAGAGCCACTCGCTGTTATAATGGCTCTAAAAGCCGGTCGTGGCTCGTGCCAGCCAGAACTAAACTTATGGGATGTGTTCGACTTACAAGCATCCACAATGTTATTTGAAATACGTAATGCTTGTGTCGTTGTTTGTTAGTTCCGTTAGAAGGATTATCGTTTTTTTTAAATATAGTTAGATAGATAGACATTCTTCTAATATACGTGTATAAAAGACATTCAGAAATACTTACAATAATATCTTAATGGCGATTTCTTAGGCCAGACAACCTTAGGATTACAAATTTGCAATGAAACAAATTTGAAGGTGCATTAACAATAATTAATATACTACTAATGAATACATAAATTTTTTAATATATATATAAGCACACAGTTATTCAAAAATGTTTTGTCTTCTTCTTTCTAATATCAAATCAATGATGACAGAAAGAGAAATCAGTGTCACCGACTAAACAACGAGTACGGCTACAATTTACAATTTATTGGACAATGTGTGCTCGTTTGGATACTCTCAATCTCATAAGTTATTCAGCGCACCATATTTTTCGATTTAAAACATCTATTTAAACAATATCGTGATAAAACCAACTCTTTCCGTAACGACGAAAATATTAACAAATTAAATTATTTTACTAGTAAGAAATATATATTTATTCTTATAACGAATCGATCTTTTTATTTATTTATTTTTAATTTTTTTTTTCGGATCTCTTTATATATAAATTCCAGGCGTCCCGTGACAGTCCCATTTTTTTATTACTGGGTTCCCATATAAAATATAAGCGAAACAGCATGTTAAAAAGCAAGAGTTTTACTGAAATTTGTACAATGTAATATACTAGATTAAATGAGTTAAAAAGCGATAGAAAACACGGAAAGTCTGCTTTGAAACGTCCGATTTTGGTGGGTAATATTGTAACAGTGTTTATAACGCTCGTAACGAGGGAACCACTCGCTTCTAATGGCTCTAAAAGCCGGCCGTGGCTCGTGCCAGCCAGAACTGAACTTATGGGATGTTTTAGGCTCACAAGCGTACATCCTTGCATTTTGGGTGCGTAACATTTATAACCGTGTTTCGTGTAAATTATAGCACTTTCAAAATACATTGTGTTAAGTGTTGCTGAGAACATGATTAAATTTATCGTTTGTTAAAACTTTTTTAAACAACAGACCAAGCAAAAATCTACATTATCTGTTTAGAAATATATTTAGTCAATTTTCCATGAACTATTGCATCCGTGCCTTTTCTTTTATACGATGTCTTGACTTGATATTGATTACGTATATGAAATAATTATTATTTATCTTATTGGCTACTTATTAACTATTAACAATAATTTAATAACTCATATACGTTAGATATGGTTTATAGAATAAGTTAATTACAACCAATGTTTACTAATGAAAGATTTGTTTGACGTTTGGATACATTAACCAATTTCAATTATGTACACGGATTACGTAATACAAAAACATTATTGATAGTGTGAAAAATCATGTAATATAAAAATTATATTAACAAAAAGTAGATATGGTTATTTATTTTGTAGTAATATTTGAAATTACTAGGTATATGGATGTATGATAATTTAAAATAAATAAAAACCGGCCAAATGCGAGTCGAACTCGCGCACGAAGGGTTCCGTACCACTGACTAATGGGAGGGATAGAGCTTGCTAATAGGCAAACATGATGTTTTTTGCATGGGAGCCACCCTTAAATATTTATTTTGTTTTGCGAAAATTTCAGTCTGTCTGTAGGTATCCTCATCGTGATTTCTTTGACCGCAGAGTATGGGACCTAATATCTATACAAGACCCACTACTGGGCTTAGAAGGTTTACGATTTATTCCACCACCTTGCCCCAAAGCGGATTAGTCAAACATATTTGGCAAGAATTTACTCACGCAGTTGTACCCATAGCTCACGAAGTTTTGCTTCATTTCCGAGAACGAAATAAATTACAAGCGAAAATTTGATTTGATCGCTAGCTATCCGACTTATATTTTCGGCTATGATAATGATAATTTAAACCGTTTTCTACGAAACATTATTCGGACAATTTGACTCTAGTGTCCTGTAAACAGTTCAATTTCAACTGGAAGTGGAATAGTGCTTATGACAAGCGCCGTTAGTGGCCTGCCTTTCGCAAGCTAATCGATTTTATGCACAGGACAATAATAGTGAATACCTACCCTACACGTGACCTTGTATCAAGACTTGGATAAGAGCATTAATTTACTTGGTAAAATAACAACACATACACTAAAAATGTAATACTTACAGTAAACAATAATAACAATTTTATCGGTGCAAATAACAAATATCACTAAAATGAGCTTATATGATATGAGGTTACAAAGTAACTATGGCTATATTTAAGGATTTTATTATTAACATACTCTATTTACATGTGACTTTTGCTTTTTACAAAGAGTGAAACTTATCTTCTTTAATAAGTTATTTATAAACCATGTGTTAAATATTATTATTAGATATCACCCCCTTATGGCAGAATACAAGTTACATTAAATACATTCAATACCAGAGTAATTTAAAGAGAAAACAAAACGTAATTTTATAAAAACGAGACCTGTGGTTCAGAGCAAGTGTGTGTGTGTGTACAATGTGCATGTGAGTAGTTCTGTGTTTACATGTGTACGTATATGTGACAAAACATAATTTGTAGTTTAAACGAAAAAGTTGAACTAAAATATTTTTCAGTTCAACTTTTTAGCTTGTATGTGTTAATCCATACTATATACTTAATATTATAAATGCGAAAGTAACTCTGTCTGTCAGTCTGTCTGTCTCGCTTTCACATCAAAGCTACTGGACCGATTTAAATGAAATTTGGTACACAAATAGTCTAGAGCCTGAAAAAGGACATAGGCTACTTTTTATTTGGAAAAAGTACTGTAAGGGGTTGAAAAGGGGATGAAAGGTTGTAAGTTGTTGAAAGTATTGTCATTTTTAGGACTAGAAGCATAAAACTTATATTTTAGAAATTCTACCCCTAAAGGGGTGAAATAGGGTTGAACGTTTGTATGGAAGTCCGTAATTTTTTAAGTTAGAAACATGAAACTTTATTTTTGGGATACTGATTAAAAAGGAGTAGATACTTATTTAAGTGTTTCTGCATATTCTACCCCTATGGGGGTGAAATAAGGGCGGAAAGTTTTTATGGAAGTCGTCATTTTTTAAGCTAAAAATATGAAACTCTATTTTTGGGATACTGATTAAAAATTATTAAATACGTATTTAAGTGTTTCTAGATATTCTACCTCTCAGGGGTTTAATAAGGGTTGACATTTCTTATATAGATTAGTCTGGACTCCGTCATTTTTTAAGTTAAAAGCCAAAACATTTTTTATGGGCTACTGATTAAAAATGAGTAGATATGTATTTCTACCTCTGAGGGGGTGAAATAATCCCTTTTTTCACCCCTTCAGAGGTAGAATATCAAGCAACGATATAAAGAACGGGTAAGGAGGGAAATTGGGTCAACATTCCGTATCCAGGTTAGTCTGGGACTCTGCTATTTTTTAAATTTTATTTTTGGGATGCCGATTAAATTTGAGTTGATACGTATTTAAACGTTTCTGGATATTTTACGCCAATATTTGTATACAGGTTAGTCTGGAAGTCCGACATTTTGAAGTTAGAAGCATGAAATTTTATTTTTTGGCTACCGATTAAAAATGATTTGATACTATTTAAACGTTTCTGGATATTTTACGCCTAAGGAGGGAAATAGGGGTGACATTTCGTATATAAGATAGTCTGGGAGACCGTCATTTTTGAAGTTAGAAGCATGAAACTTTATTTTTGGGCTACCAATTAAAAATGAGTTGATTCGCATTTAAGCGTTTCTGGATATTCTACCCTAAGGGCTGAAATACACACCAATGTGGTATTCAAAGAGGTCTTAAATTTACGTAATATCTTAAGTTAATTTGTAAATATATTCATATTCTACGCGAGCGAAGTCGCGGGTAACAGCTAGTGTATAATAAGTTAAAGATTTCCCTGACATCTGCAAAATAAAGAGAAAATAAGATAGACATTGTGCTAGCTGTTTTGGTTACCGCATGACGACTGAATTATCTTCTTGGAAATGAATCTTCTTTGGGAATACAATTTCGAGGTTGAAGAATCTGCATCTCTGCTGTTACTCTTTTTATCAATTGAAATAACTATATTTTACATGTACATATTTATGGAATCAACTAACTTCCTGCTTTTTTTTTACTGAGTAAAAAAAAATGTAAATGCTCTGCATTCGGCCCGTATGTTTGTAAATTTGTATACCACGATTTTCTCAAAAACTGCTTATCAGATCAGAAGAGGTTTTTGTTATTGAATGCACATTTTATATGTAAAGTTTTCTATCCTCTTTTATTTTGTTCTTTATGATACATGCTACATAAATATAATCTAGAAGGTTGCTTTAGTCGAACAAAGTCGAGTGTTCCGTGCAATATAATACAAACGCTTATGGTGACGCTTTATTTAATATGTAAACACATTCTGTAGTTGTTACCACATTTAAATGACAGTTAATGAGATAAAACGGAATACGACTGAATGGATATATCGGATTGATATCCTACTACCATACATTAGATTTTTTTAATTAGTTCTACTACAGGTAAATATTAAAAAAATGTAGAACTTAAGAAATAACTTAGAAAATATCTTTATAAAAATAATAAAAACTCTTGGGAGTATTTCAAGACCATGCAGTTCAATTTCATCGGAGAGTGAGACAGTGTTCATGACAAGCTCCATTAGCGCCTGCCTTCAGCAATCTAATCGATTTATTTACACAATAATAGATATAGCTTGCCTCCTGTATATGACACGTGACAGGATGCTATAGGAAGTAATTGTGTCA